>NC_090654.1:254742598-255037598 GCF_040937935.1 Hyperolius riggenbachi
TGTTTCTGACTTTAAAGTCATATCTGACAAGATTAGCTGCATGCTTGTTTCTGGTGTCATTCAGATACTACTGCAGAGAAATAGACCAGCAGGGCTGCCAGGCAACTGGTATTGATTAAAAAGAAATAAATATGGCAGCCTCCGTATACCTCTTACTTCAGTTCCCCTTTAAATCAAGAACCGGCCCTGACCAAGACCAAAAACTAGATATTGGCACAGTACTTGCTACAGCCAGGATTCAAACCCTGGTCTCCTACATCAACGATGGTGGCTTTCAAAATTACACTATCCAGGGAAACAACTTTTTACTGAATATTTGGCTAGCAAAAAAAAAAAAAAAAAAGTTTTACTCACCTGGGGCTTCCAATAGCCCCCTGCAGCTGTCCGGTGCCCTCGCCGTCTCCCTCCGATCCTCCTGGCCCCGCCGGCAGCCACTTCCTGTTTCGGTGGCAGGAGCTGACAGGCTGGGGACACGAGTGATTCTTCGCGTTCCTGGCCACAATAGCGCCAACTATGCTGCTATAGCATACATCATATACCATATAGCAGCATAGAGTGTGCTAATGTGTCTGGGAACGCGAAGAATCACTCGCGTCCCCAGCCTGTCAGCTCCTGTCACCGAAACAGGAAGTGGCTGCCGGCGGGGCCAGGAGGATCGGAGGGAGACGGCGAGGGCACCGGACAGCTGCAGGGGGCTATTGGAAGCCCTAGGTGAGTAAAACTATTTTTTTTTGTTTGACTTAAGTGTCCCTTTAAGTTTAAAGTAGACAACTGAGCAGACTAGATAGTTCCTCTTTTCTGCATTAATACTTACTAGCAAACAATTGCAAAAGGAAATATACAATCTCAGGAAATTCCCTCATCATGGCTTGTGATTCTATCTGAGCAAAGTTTAAATGCCAGACTAACATTATAAATAGTCTAGTATAATTAATGCCTTTTTCTATGCTCCTCTTGTGGAAGAAAAAAAAAAAAAAAAAAAAAAAAAAAAAAAAAGAGGAACTTGGCCACTCAAGGTCCAGTATCCAAGCAGGCTCACCAACCAATCGGGGCCTTCAAATTTTGTCTGCCTCTAACTTAGGTTTCTTGGCTAAAGTAGGTCATTTAAGGCACAGATCCTGTGTCCCCAGACAACCTGTAGGTTCAGTTTACTCCCTTTTTACAAGTTTTAGGTATAGAAGCAGCAGAAGGGCAGAGTAAAAAAAAAAAAAAAAAACCAGGACAGGGGAAAAAAAAAAAATAATAGTACCGACAGTATGTATAACGGATGTATAATAGGAATGCCAGAGCAGGTGCAGGCCCACCAATGACTTGTTTGCTCAATATCAGTGGGTATATCTTACTCGGGATGCATGTTCTCTAGTAATGACCATGAGTGTCCCCCAGAATTCTTGTTAGATAGCATGTCTATTCCAGCTCTAATATAACCTATAACCATGATTTATCGCCTATCATTTCCATACTTCCACTACACTGTGCTGCAGCCATAAAAAGGAAGCCAATGAGCATACTCTGCCTGTTATTCAATATTGCTATTATAGAATGACCTAGCGTCACCCAGGGGAAAATTATGAAGGACAAAATGGAACAGCACATGTAAAAATCCACATACCCTTGTTTCCCAGAACTGATTAAATTTGAGATAAGTCCAACATACGTGTGTCAGTTTCTAACCACTTAGAGAGACTCTGTGACAAAATTTTCAGCCTTATTTCTTCTATCCTATAAGTTCCTATGCCTGTTCTAAAGTGGTCTGGCTTACTGCAGTCTTTCCTAGTTGCACAGTGGCGTTATCTCTGTTATATAATCTAATCTTCTTTCCTTTGTCAGCTTTGTCGGCTCAGGCAGGAATGTGCCGTTTTGCTGTGATAGGTAGAAGTTATAAGAAGTTATACACACCCTCTCCATGCCCCCTCCAGGCTCTGTACGAGTCACAGACTGAACTTCTCTTAGCCCATCACATGCTGGTTAGCAGCCATGTTTTTTGTTGTTAAACACTGCCTAAAACTGGCAATTACAAGCCAGGATTGCAGCAGGGAGTACAGAAACAGCAAAAAGGGGCCCAGGAGAACATAGTGAATAGAATGGTATGCTTTCTATTGTAAGAATTTTAGAGTACAGATTCTCTTTAAAAACTTCTGCCACGCTTATCTAAGTCCCTGTATATAAACACCTGTAAACACATGTAAACACTTGGTTCTGTTTTCTATTTTTAGGATTAAAAAGATGTTCGTCCATAATGAATTTAAACCAGCACAGGAGAAACAGAGAAACTGGCTAACAGAGAAAAAATGGGAAGGGAACTTCCCATGTGGCCATTGTTCAGCTTGCAAATTCGTGAAGAAAGGCAAAGTGGTACAGGTAGGATGTATTATGTGGCATACTAAGGAATTTATTAATTGTAGGTCCAGATATGTGGTGTATTGTATTTGGTGCCCCTGTGGGAGATTCTACATAGGGGAAACCACTCAGCCACTCAAGGACAGGTTTTTAAAGCACAAAAGATCGAATCACGAACGGGGTGGGATCACGACGTATGATCGATCATGTACATTCATGCCATGGAAGAGATGCGGATTGCCTGAAAGTAGCTGGCCTTTTAACCTCCTGAGCGTTACGCCGCTCAGGAGGTTTTGTTACTTTTACCCCGATTTTTAAATACAATGTGCTAAATGGCTATAAACCCTCTAGCTAGCACTAGGCTAGCTAGAAGAAGTCCGCCGCACCCTCCGATCCCCGCGCAAACCTGATCCTCCCCATAGAGAGCTGTGCCGGGAGGCTGCGTGATTGCTGGATCCAGGTGGGGGATGGTAATTTATAAACTGGGGGATCGGGGGGGGGGGTGGCGTGGGGGGGGGGAGAAATCGCAGAGGAGCGGCAGGTGCCCGACACTAGAGCCAAAAAGCCTAGTGCTAGCTAAAGGATTTACAGCTATTTGGCACATTTATTTAAGAGGGACTCCTGGGGCCACAGAGCGGTATGTCTGACACAGTGTCGGGCATACCGCTAAGGAGGTTAAAAATTTCAGATATGACTAGAGGAGGTTGAAAAGAGGAGGAGTTATTGTATAAGGAAGCCTCCTTGATATCCATGACCAACGCATTGGGGAATCTGGGTTTTAATGACAGAAATGAGATTTCAGCTTTTTTTTAAGATAAATGGAGTATTTTTTTTATCTGCATAGAATTGTATGTATGTATATAATGTCCTCTCTTTGAAGGGTTAATGCTTAGACAGTGTCTGGGGTGAATGTGCCCGCAACTCACAGATAGGTATATAGGTGGGGTTTGAAGAGGAAGGAATGAGCCTTGGTGCCCTGAGGAGGCGTGGGGTCACGCGAAACAGCTGTCAACACAGGCACGTTTGTAACCTGTTGCAAGTGTTGTACCGTGCTTAACCTCCCTGGCGGTAAGCCCGAGCTGAGCTCGGGCTATGCCGCACAGGGAGATATCTCAGCCCCTGGTGGGGCGATTTTCACAAAGTAAAGTGCTGTGCGCGCAGCTAGCACTTTGCTAGCTGCGCGCACAGCTTGATCGCCGCCGCTCTGCGGCGATCGCCCGCACGCAGCGGCAGAAGAGGCCCCCCCCCCCGCCAGAGCCCTGCCCAGACCAATGAGTTCCGGGCAGCGCTATGGGCTGGATCGAGTGCGCCTGACGTCAGGACGTCGGCTGACGTCCATGACGTCATGCCGATCGTCGCCATGGCGACAGGAGAAGCCAAACAGGGGAACGCGTTATATACGCGTTCCCCTGTTTGCTATTGTTGCCGGCGGCAATCGGACTAGAGGGCCACATGCGCCCACTAGTGGTGTTTCATGTAGCTACCACTCTGGTAGCTTTACATGAAACAAAAAAAAATTAATAGGTTTTTTCCACCATCTGAAAAAAAAAATTAACCGCCAGGAAGGTTAAATAAGCTACTTCTACATTGGAGTTCTGGAATCCGCCTGCTTTCCACATTCATTTAAAAAGTGTACACAAGCCGAAGCTCAGGTACAAAATGAGATATTTACCTAAAGAGAGGGAAGCCTCAGGATTCTATTGAGGCTTCCCTCACTACTCTGATGTACCACCTCGCTGAGCGCGCCCCAGATTGGCGAAATACCCCGGAAGGCATTGTCGCCAATCACATCAAGGCTGCGCACCTCCTCTTCCATCAGCAAGCCAGGCAAGCACGCCCTCTCATGTAAGTCAAAGCCAATCATGTACGAGCAGCTCTATGCTACTGGGCATGCATGGCCACGTTCGTAACAGGAGAGTAGCGCGGCCATGATGTAGAGGGAGACCGCCCTGAGTGGGGAGGGGGGGGGGGGGGACATCAGAGCACTGAGGGAAGCCTCAATAGGATCCTGAGGCTTTCCTCTCTTTAGGTAAATATCACTTTTTGAACCAGAGCTTTGGCTTGGGTTCCCTTTCAGCATTTATATCTTTTTACAAGGTTTTCATCCATTTGTTATAGTACTATCACACTACTCAACTAGAAGGTGGATGGGGATTTGGAGGAGCTTCAGGATAATGCTGCTGAACAAACAGTCACCGGCGTTCTGCAGTCACATGACATGCAGGGTGAGAAGAGTTTAACCAGATAGATGCAAGTTAATTTACACTGAAAGAATACCTTGCATGGCAGATAAAAGCAATTTTGTTTGGATCCCAATATTCCAGGGCTCAGCAGAGAAATACATTACGTAAAGGTGCATACAAACATCCAATTATAATTGCATTAAACTTTGATACACAGTTTACCTACACAATCTGCTAATAGTATTCAAAATCTGTTCTTCCTCATACTACATGGACGTGGCAAAATAGGGCCAATCAAAATCGGACGTGTATGCACTCTTACACATACACCTGTGGCTGGATGTATGTGTCGTGCTTTCAAGGGTGTGCTACTCCCTACATGTTTTTTTACACCAGAGCTGCACATTCTCCTAGCACAAGGAAAACACACACACACACACCACATGTACTGCAGTTCATGTAAAGCAGCAATTACGGTATCTCAAGGGAAAGACATGTTCAATAGGATTCTTTGTTCGAAAATAGCTCTCCAGCACATCCAATTCATCTGTCTCCAGCACGAAGCTGCGCTCAGTAATAGAGTCACCGCCATTGTGCTGCACATTACTTCAATAACGCACTAATGCACGTGGCTGTACAGGAGCAGCTACACAAAGACTCCACAGTGCCTGACCTATGTATGGGCAAGAAGACCTACAGAAGCCAAACAGGTCACGGCCAATGTGACACAAGCAAGGTCAGAGATGCATCACTGCTACTTATCGTCTCTTATAAGCCATTTTCTGCTTCAAATGTTTCCAGTCATTATGATTTTAAGCTGTAACACCTGGCAGCTAGCAAATTATTCCTGGGGTTCTTCTGTTCGAGTGAATCTGGCCTTACTCGCACCACCAGAAATTGAAAGTCTAGCTGTGGCCCTAACTAAAGTGGGAGTTGGACAGATGTACGAGGTTACACACCACTACCTTAGAAAAAAAAGGAGGGGGAGAGCAAGAGGGAACCGAAGGGCAGTGCTTTCCCTCACCATCGATAAGACAATCATAGTAATTTTTTTCCAAAGACCCCTAACGCTCCGGCCACCCTCACCTGCATTGCTGTGGCCCACCCAGTCCGGTAGCCATCAACTGGGCCACAGCAACGCAGATGGGGGTGGCCAGAGCTTTGAAAAAACGCCACAGTGACTTTGCTGGAGGAGCAGAGTTTGACAGTAAAGAATTATTTGGGGGGGGGGGGGCTGGGGCGGGAATGCTAACCCACCAATCCCGGTAGCAATAAGATGGAGCCTTACATGACAGGTTCTGTCTTTCACTGGAAGTGCTCTTTAAGCGAAGTCTGAAGTATAATAAAGCATGAGGTATAGAAAAACTTGAGTTAATGTATACTAAAGCAAGACATACAAAGAGGTATAAAGGAACAGAATGCAGTGTTGTGTAATGAGATGTGCAGTACAAAGGGGTATGAAGTGGAGTAGGAGTTACAGAGAAGATGGATGTACAGTGAAGCATAAGAGAGAGAAGTCTGAGGTATGAAAAAGCATGAGGCATAGAGATGTCTCAGGTACAGTGAAGCATAAGATAGAGAAGTCTGAGGTATGAAGAGACATGAGGCATAGAGAGATCTGAGGTATGGAGGTTTAGCACAGACTGAAGCACAGAAAGATGAGCTGTCCCATCACTCTACAGTAGAATCTCGTTATAGTAAAATCTAATATAGTACAGACAGAACATTTATATCGCGCTTTTCTCCTGGCAGACTCAAAGCACCAGAGCTGCAGCCACTAGGACGCGCTCTATAGGCAGTAGCAGTGTTAGGGAGTCTTGCCCAATATCTCCTTACTGAATAGGTGCATGCCTACTGAACAGGCAGAGCCGAGATTCTAACCCAGGTCTCCTGTGTCAGAGGCAGAGCCCTTAACCATTACACTATGCAGACACTTCTGGCTAAAGTAAACAGTCCCCAGGTACCAACCATACGCCTGTATGAACATACAATGTATGACCAATCCTGATATAGTAAACCTCTAATATGCCAGTTCCCTTGGAGTTTACTATAAAGGGATTCTACTGTATACAGAAGTGCTCATCAACTTCTATAACTCCAGCAGAAAACAAGCGTGATATTCAGAATAATCCTGACCTGTCATGCGAGTGAGGCATGAGGTACTGAGCTGACCTCATGAGGTAAAGGTGGCCACGCCCAATAAAATGATCCAATTTTACGGCAATTCGATAAAAACGATCAGATCCCCCCCCCCCAAAAAAAAGCTCTCTTTTGTTTTTTTTTTATTCGAGCAAGAAATTTAATCTGATTCCACGTTTTTATTCTATATATAAGTCGATCAGGAGCTGTGGATTTTTCTGATCAAATGTTTATGAAAAATTGAATGGTGTGTGATAGATTGTCAATTTATTAAGAATTTCCGTAATAGCAGTCTTTGCTCCCGTAAGGACCAGAGACTGCTACTATGGTAACGCTGCCTACCGACGAATCGCGCGCAAAGATCTGCTACTCCTATGCCGCTCTGTCCCCGCTGCAGTCGCTATGACGGCAGAGCTGTGTGAGCCGGTCAGGAGCCGCTTTCATTGTCTCCTGACTGTCAATCAATGTAAGCCAATGGCATTGGCTTACAGTGGTGACAGGGTCAGGAGCCAATGAAATCGGCTCCCGACTGGCTCACACAGCTCTGCCGTCATATAGACGGCATGGCGAGTGATCTGCAGCCGGGTCAGAGCGGTGCGATCAGCGGGAGCGTGTTGAAGTCTACCACTCTACGGCCTGTCAGATCCGCACTCCCACATGCAGGACGTAGATTTCAACGGTCCAGAAAAGATGGCAGTCACATCACACTGTACAGAGGCAATCACTCCTAGAACAGCAGCAGAAAAATCTCATAATATCCAGAGTAATCCTGACTGCCATACAAGTGAGCAACACAAAATTGGAAAAATAAATTCTAATTTAATAACATCTACTCAGCCACTAGGTGATGTAAGCATTACATTCACAATGGTCATTTCTGCCAAGAAATTAAACTATGAAGGAGTGAGTCAATCATCATGGCAGTTTACAGGAACTCTGTGTAATCCTTCTCCACAAGCCGTCATGTAAGCGCTGGCTGCCTATGTATGTAGGCATGAGGAGAACACGGCTCTGCGGGCTACGGCTGCACACAGCTCTGTCATGACTTCCCTTTGTTGCTAGGCTCTGTGATGGGCGGCAGCACACTGCCCTGATCCATCACTGTCACCAAGGAACAGACACGGCTGTCTGCAACTAACTGGCCAATGACATCCACCAAGTCCTGTATACTAAGGCAGGGATACGGAGAAGGGAAAGAAAAAAGAAAAAAAAAGAAGAAATTTACCTCATGTCAAGCTTATCAAACAACAGCACTGGACCACTCATTCATTTTCTGATTTAGTCAGTTACAGTTCAATTCCTGCCAGTCTGAAATGTTAAAAAGATGGACTTTATTTTTTATTTGTATTTTATTTATTTTTTTTACACTAAAGGAGGCTGACCTGTTTATTTCCTTTTAAAACCATGCAGATTGGCAGTCATGCTGATCCTCTGTTGCTATAGATCAGGCATGGGCAAACTTGGCCCTCCAGCTGTTAAGGAACTACAAGTTCCACAATGCATTGCAGGAGTCTGACAGCCAGAGTCATGACTCAAAGGCAAATGCATTGTGGGACTTGTAGTTCCGTAACAGCTGGAGGGCCGAGTTTGCCCATGCCTGCTATAGACCCTGAACAAGCATGCAGATCATATGTTTGTGACTGAATTCTGACTGGATTAGCTGCATGCTTGTTTCAGGTGTGCGAATCAGACACTGCTGCAGCCAAAGAGATCAGCAAGCCTGCCAGGCAACTGGTATTGTCAAAAAGGAAACAGATACAGCAGCCTCCATATCCTTCTCACATCAGGAGTCATTTAGGCCTCTTTTATGCTTGCATTGCAAGTGTGCGTTGCGTTACCCTGTTTTACTGCAGGATGAAGCAGCGGCAATGCAAGTAAATAGGGCCTTGCACACTTACGGCGTACAGCACCAGTATCTGTTCATACATAGCACTGGGAATGAGCACGGGATGAATTCCAAATAGGTTATATTCAGAAGTCATCCAGGTAACAATCCTTCCCACGCTGTGTTCCAATTCATGGTCACGTGACTACCGCACTTCCTCCTTTCGGGTTGAAGCAGAAGGCTCCTGGGTAAGTTTAACCCTCCTGCAACCCCCCTGCTCAGGTGTGCCAATTACCTGAAAGAATTCCGAATTCCTAATAAAACCTATTCTGAATTCATCCCTTGCTCATCCCTGTATAGCACCAGTATATGTGGTGCGGAGTCGTGGATTCAGAAACTCAGGAGTCGGAGTTGGAGTCGGAAGATTTTTGTACCGACTCCACAGCACTGGTTGGAAGATGAGTAGTCTTATACGGCGAGTACATCCCAAACTATATTTTAACTGGAAAAGTTAGGGGGTCGTCTTTTACATCAGAATATACAGTATTTCACATTCAACAATATTAGTTGCCTGGCCGCCCTGCTGATCTTTTTGGCTGCAGTAGTGTCTGAATAACACCAGAAACAAGCATGGAGCGAATATTGTCTGATCTGACAGCGTCAGAAACATCTGATCTGCTGTATGCTTTTTCAGGGTCTATGGCTGAAAGTATAAGGGTCCTTTTACACTTAACACGTTTTAACTGAAATCTTCTTTCCAATGCACTGCTATGGAAAAAAAACGCGTACCAACGCACACTAACGCATACCAACTAATTAAGTGTAAACGGGGCCTTAGGGCTCGTTCAGACTATGCGCGCTGCCGTGCACATTTTGGCAGCACGTATAGTGTGTACGACACGCAAGAACGGTAGAAGGGTATAGACAGCCCTTCTACCGTTCCCATCATATGGGCTGCGCAGCAGTGCCATGGGCTATCGGACTGCTGCATGCATTTTTGGGAATCGCAGCGCAGATCCCATTCACTATAATGAATGGGATCTGCAGCGCAGCGTGTAGAAGCGCAGACGGTGTGCGATTGGACGCGTTGCGTTCCGATCGCACACTCATCTGCACTAAATGAGGTGAACAAGGCCTTAGAGGCAGAGGATCAGCATAAAAGGAAATAAATATGGCAGCCTCCATATCCCTCGTTACAGTTGTCCTTTAGGGGGCCAGAGCCTTCCGGTACCGAAGCGGGTAAACAAGGCTTCAGTAGCTCATAATGTGATTTTGTGTCTTGAGGCAAAGCAGCTGAAACAGTTAATAGTTGTAAGCAGGGCTGCAGCTGCTGCTTGGCTGTAAGGCCTCTTTTCCACAGGCAGTTGAACTGTGTGCTCAGCAAGCAGTTACCAGTGAGCAGTTACCAGGCAGCAGTTGTGAGAGTTTGAGAGGCATTTCACTGCCCATCAACTGCTCGTGGGAAAGATGCCTACGTTTCTGTATAGACTGCAAGGGGGTGGGGCGTTGACAATGCCTTCTGAGAAGACCGCTGCCTGCAGATTTATAAGTCTGAGGCTGGGTGCACACATGGCAGAAATGCTAGCGTAGTGGGAAACGCAACGTGTTTGCTGCTAATGGAAGTCTATGGGCCGCAAGAAAAAACGAATGTGAACCCAGCCTGAGGTGGAACAAACGGCTGGTGCAGAGCTCATGAGCAGAACAGCTAACATCAATAGGCCATGAACTTCTACATAGGTAAACAGTGCCTACAAAGGACTAGGCAAACATCTGTGCCTGGACTTTGACTTTAGAGTGCACCTGAGCTCAGGGGCTCTGCTGGAAACAACAGCTTTGGCCAAGCCTGCCTCGTGAACCCAAGTCTTATTTGCAGAAATGCAGCTCTGTTCATTAGGCATCAGCTGTCACAGCACTCTGTAACACCCGCCTGCATGAGGCCTCTTTTCCACGGGCAGTTGATAGGCAGTGAAATGCCTTTCAAACTCACAACTGCTCACTACTGCCTGGTAACTGCTTGCTGAACACAGTTCAACTGCCTTTGAAAAAGAAACTGCCAGCCAATAAGAAATCGAGACGCAGATTCATTAACCGAACCAAAATTGGTGCACATCTGGAGTAGATGCTCTATAACCATGATGGTTAACCTTGGCACTCCAGCTGTGACAAAACTACAAATCCCATCATGCCTCTGCCTCCCCTAGTTATGCTTAGAGCTGTCAGAGTATTGTAATGCCTCATGGGACTTGTAGTACCACCACAGCTGGAGTACCAAGGTTTGAGCACTGTAATTTACAGCGCAGCCGTCGCCACCATAGGCCGTAATAGGAATTACGGCTATAACGGTGCACAGTGAGCAACTTCGGCACCATCTGAAGACGGAGCTGAAGTTGCTCTTAAAACACTAATTCAGCTTCCAGCAATAGCTGGAAGCTGAATTATATTATTCCCCATTATCCATGTGGAAGTAGAGGGGGAATAGTATGTAACGTCGCCGGGAACTTGTGCAGCAGCAGGATAAGCCATATACTGGCTGTATCCTGCTCCCAAGTCACCCGCCACCCAATTCATATGTATGCCCAAGGTTAGCCATCACTGCTCTATAACAAGGATTCTGATTGGTCACAGGAGTAGAGCACATCCATAAGGATTTTGATTGGTCATTCACTGATAGCAGCTGCTCAATTTTTGCTCAGCTTTTCCATGCACTGGTTTTGATAGCTGTGCCTTCTATGCTCTATTAAAATAGTGATATTTATGAACGGAAAACATGGCAATGATGAAATCAAGGAAAGTTTACTCATGGTTTTTAAAATTTCTACCGCTAAGAACATTCTCTTAAAGTTGAATTACAGTCTGGAGTAACATACTGTGTAAAAACTTGCTTTCCTACTCTTTATTTTCATACAGCTATCCTACTTGCTTTAAGGTGGCCACCAATGGTCCAATTTCTAGAGAAATATCGTTCGAGCAATTAGAAATTCTCATCGGATTGGTTGTAAATCTTTGTTGATGGTCACAATCGATTACGAACGATTATAAAAACAATCGTGCGATTGAGTTTTCGTCTAACCAAAATTTGGATTTTCTTGTTGGTTGTGATAGATAGGAAGCAAAGATTGGTTTGCTGATGGTGTAGTGATCGATTTCACTTCCAATCAGAATTTCTGATCATTCAAACTATTTTTATCTAGAAATTGGATCGTTAGTGGCCACCTTTAGGAATGCCGTTTGTGTAAAGTTCACAAGTCAGGCACAGCCAATGGAAAGAATACTCAGTCACTCATGCCGATAATACGTATAAAAACCGATGCACTGTCTGATTCAGAGACTTGCAGTGGGAGTTATTTGAAGGACGCCATTGCTGTCTCACTTTTACACAATGCTTCTTCCCTGGCTCCTGCGCTGATCCTTTTCCTTTTATGCTGGGAATAAGTTATGTTTTTTGCAGTCGATTCTCCGCACAATCTATAAGCCATTCGATTTCTTATCTTCCGCATCGTTTTTCTTATCTTTCTTCTATTCACTTCTATGAGAAATCGAGCGGAACACAATCAAGCGGAGAATCAGACATGTCGGAATTTTATCTATCGAAGGCATCTATCAGAACGATTCTCTGCAAAAACTTAATGTTAACAGGGGGCCTTAAAGGAGAACTGTAACAAGAGGCATATGGAGGCTGCCATATTTATTTCCTTTTAAGCAATACTAGTTGCCTGGCTATCTTGCTGATCCTCTGCCTCTAATACTTTCAGTCATAGACCCTGAACAAGCACGCAGCATATCAGGAGTTTCTGACATTGTCAGATATGTTTAGGTAGTGAGATCGCACTCTCTGGCTAGCACGCAGATATAGGAGAAGCGTGCAGACCACCGTATCCCGGGTATCCTAGGATCTTCCATGGAAAGCAGTTTGTTGAGATCCGCGCCACTTCTGGTATTATTTTGAAGTTTATTAAATAGTACAAACATTTTAAAAGAACTGTGCGGCACCAACAGTACTCTGTTTATTATTGTCAGATCTGACACGTTTGTTTCTGGTGTGATTCATACACTACTGCAGCCAAATAGACCAGCAGGGCAGCCAGGCAACTGGTATTGTTTAAAAGGACATAAACATGGCAGCTTCCATATTCCTCTCACTTCAGTTTGTTTTTTTTGGTTTGTTTTTTTAAGCACCTTAAAAGTGCTTGTTCGCTTATGCAAGTGATCTCACCTGAGCGATGAGCTTTGTATCCAATCGCAAATGCGGCTCCTGCACCATTTTCAGAGTGTTTTCAATAGTAAAGATAGGGAGATCGCCAAGCGCTTTAACCACTTCAGCCCTCAGTAGTTTTCACTTTATGCATCCGAGCAATTTTCACCTCCCATTCATTCGCCTATAACTTTATCACTACTTATCACAATGAACTGATCTATATCTTGTTTTTCCTGCCACCAATTAGGCTTTCTTTGGGGGGTACATTTTGCCAAGAGCCACTTTACTGTAAATGAATTTTAACAGGAAGAAGAAAAAAAAACTGAAAAAATTCATTATTTCTCAGTTTTCGGCCATTATAGTTTTAAAATAATACATGCCTCCATAATTAAAACCCACATATTGTATTTGCCTAATAGTCCCGGGTATTACGCCGTTTAAATTATGTCCCTATCACAATGTATGGCGACAATATTTTATTTGGAAATAAAAAGTGCATTTTTTCCGTTTTGCATCCATCACTATTTACAAGCTTATAATAAAAAAAAATAGAAATTTTTAATTTTTACATAGATATTTAAAAAGTTTACACCCTTAGGTAAATATTTACTTTTTTTATTGTAATTTTTTTTATTAACCACTTCAGCACCACAGGGTTTTTTGCTTAAAAACCAGAGCAATTTTCACATTTCAGCGCTCCTCCCATTCATTCACCAATAACTTTATTGCTACTCATCAGATGTAAATGATCTATATCTTGTTTTTTTGCCACAAATTATGCTTTATGAGGGTGATATTTGCTTTTAGTAATTATGTTATTATCTGTGCATTTTAAAGGGAAAAATGAGAAAAAAAAAAAAAGAAAAAACACACTATTTCTCCATTTCCATGCACTATAGATTTCAAATAAACAATGTTACCATAGGTAAAACCCACACATTGTATTTGCTAATTTGTCCTGGTTATCTCAACATTTAAATAATGTTCCTAGTACAATGTATGGCGATAATATATTAAGTTTCTGGTTTGTGTTTTTTGTTTTCTCATTGTACTCTATCAGTAATTAAAAGCCCTTATCTTCATGATTAACAGTAATACACTCTCATGGCATACATATTTTAAAAGCCAAGTCCCTAGGGTAACTATGTATTCTCTTTTCAATGCTGTCACTTTTGTTTTTTTTTTACAAGTATTTATTTAGGGGTATAGAGTACATGAAAATAACAGTTTTATTGCTTTTCATTCAGTTTTCCGGTAAAAAAAAATAAAAAATAAAAAAAATATCACATGACTTATCCCTCAGTTGTCAAACACCACAAAATCTATTTTCTCACTTGTCACGGTTAAAATGATACCCTATATACATAATCAGATAGCTTATTGGGCATACAGCACACTGTTTACCACAAGTACGCCTATCTACTCCCCTGAGCTTCAAGTAAAGTTTTGTGGGGAGTAGATAAGCGTAGCAAGGGAGGTGAAGTGGTTAAACATTTTAATTTGGGTATTTTTGGGAGGGTGGGATGTAAATAGTAATTTTTAAATGTAAATGTGTTTATTTTTTTTATTTTATTTTTTAAATGTAGATGTAGTTTTACTATTTGGCCACAAGTTAAGACAATGAGTTTGTGTACTAGGGCTGCACGATTTTAGGGAAAAATCGAAATTGCGATTTTTCTCTCAGAAATTGCAATTTCGATTTTTCCCCGATTTTTTTTTTCAAATGCTGGGGGGGGGGGGGGGGGGGTGGGGGGGAGAGGTTGGTCCGCACTGCCAGGTCCTGTCCGTAATACTTTGCTTTTGGCCCCGCTGTGCGCGGATTGGCCAGAAGCAGTGAATATGTATGAGAGTTAATGAGCGGGGAAGGGGGGGCGGATCCACTCCAGCAAGCGGCCGGGCACATGCAGCATTACCAATCACAGGCTAGCGATTAAATGACGGCAGCGGTAGGCGGAGCTGTATGCTCTGTACAGCTCCGCCTACCACTGCCGTCATTCCATCGCTAGCCAGTGATAGGTAATGCTGTATGATGTGCCTGGCCGCTCGCTCTAGTGGATCCGCCCCCCGCTCATTAACACTCATACATATTCACTGCTTCTGGCCAATCCGCGCACAGCGGGGCCAGAAGCAGTGAATATGTATGAGCGTTAATGAGCGGGGGGCGGATCCACTAGAGCGAGCGGCCAGGCACATCATACAGCATTACCTATCACTGGCTAGCGATGGAATGACGGAAGTGGTAGGCGGAGCTGTACAGAGCATACAGCTCCGCCTACCGCTGCCGTCATTCCATGCTAGCCAGTGATTGGTAATGCTGTATGTGCCCGGCCGCTCGCTGAGTGGATCCGCCCCCCCGCTCATTAACTCTCATACATATTCATTGCTTCTGGCCAATACGCGCACAGCGGGGCCAGAAGCAAAGTATTAAACAGCAGACCGAAAAAACCGATGGTACTGACGATCAGCAGATCGTCTTGCCACGAACCGCGGTTTCGGTTTTAAACCGAAAAAACGTGCAGCCCTATTGTGTACATTACGTCACTAAGCCAGGCAGGGGCAAACTCGGCCCTCCAGCTGTTACGGAACTACAAGTCCCACAACGCATTTGCCTTTACGAGTCATGACTGTGGCTGTCAGACTCCTGCAATGCATTGTGGGACTTGTAGTTCCTTAACAGTTGGAAGGCCAAGTTTGCCCATGCCTGCTCTAAGCCAGTGATGGCAAACCTTGGCACGCCAGCTGTGGTGGAACTACAAGTCCCATGAGGCAATGCAATACTCTGACGGCTCTAAGCATACCTCGGGGAGGCAGAGGCATGATGGGATTTGTAGTTTTGTCACAGCTAAAGTGCAAAGGTTAGCAATCACTGCTCTAAGCGTAACATGTACGCTTAGAGGGGAGGGAGGTAGGAGGCAGAAAGAGCAATGCTTCGAGAGAAGCAGTTGCTTTTTCTGCCGGGGAAATGGATCAGTGATCGGACACCATGTCCCGATTCATTGATTCCCTGGCTAAAGAACCGCAAGTCGGGAGCACACGTGCACATGCGCGATCGGCCGCGGGAGCGCACATGCGGCCTTTTGGACGTATATTATATGTCCAAAAGGCCAAAGTAGTTAAACGATTTACCGAGTGCGTTTAATGAGTAAATACATTGTATTCATTCATTTCTGGGGCAAAGAGTTCAGTTCCTGACTGATGTCAGGAAGTGGAAGAAAAAAAAAACGCTACACAAAAGCGCTTTTCTAAAATGCAGCTACATTTTTTTAATCAGAATCAAAAATCGGAATAAAAAAAAAAAAAAAAAAAAAAAAAAAAATTGTAGGCCAAGCACTTACAAAATCACTCAAATCGTTTAGCGCTTGCGATAGCGCTGGCAATTTATGTGAACTAGTCCTAAGGTTGCTTTACTGTGAATGCGTTTTACGTCAGTGCATGAGCAGCTGCCCACATGTGGCACCACACAACTGTCAGCATAGCACATGCATGGCCATTACATTGAGAATGGCACGAAATTCGCCTAACCACGGTCATACAACACATTCACTGAAACACGGCCTAATACAAAACAATGCACATCAGGTGTTCTGATTCTACTGGTGGCACAAGTTCATTCCAGCTGTGTGACCAAAAAAAAGCATAAGGACCTGTACACACTGCTGCCCTTGCACTGCGCTTTTAAAATCACAAGCGTTTTTTTAATCGCAAGGTCTTTTGAAAATCATAAAGAGCTGTACACACTGGTGCGATGTGTTTTTTCCAATTTTCATGAAGGCTCTGTGATATAAAAATTGCATGCAATTTTAAAAACGCAGTGCAAGCGCAGCAGTGTGTACAGGCCCTAAGCCCTGTGCAAATCATATTTAAAGGCCTGGTACACCATGCAACTTCACTTCAGATTTCAAAATGATCAGATGGGGGGGCGGCATACGACCTGATGACTGCCAGCATCCAATTCCAACCTCAAAAAGCAGAACGGACAAGCTGGAACATACAGACCGAAATGCTGGCTATATTTCCATGTGTACATACATCCTTGCGTTCATTTCTAATCCATATACAAAAAAAAAAAAAAAAAAAAAAAAAAAAGGCGGGATCAGAAATCTAGGAAGTGTAATGGTTAAGGGCTCTGCCTCTGATACAGGAGACCAGGGTTCGAATCTCGGCTCTGCCTGTTCAGTAAGCCAGCACCTATTCAGTAGGAGACCTTAGGCAAGTCTCTCTAACACTGCTACTGCCTATAAAGCGCGTCCTAGTGGCTGCAGCTCTGGCGCTTTGAGTCCGCCAGGAGAAAAGCGTGATATAAATGTTATGTGTTTGTTTTTTGGTTTATTAAAAACAGAATTATTAATAAGAATAAAATGACATCTGTGTACATTAGCTTTCTTCCATATCCAAGCGATGTCAAATTTAAATATCAATCTGATCACTCCCTCAAATGAGGTCTGAAGTGAAAATGCATGGCATGTATCATGCTTAAACAAAAAAAGCTGCAGACCAATACTCATTAAGATTTTTTTTTTAGGCGATACACGAATTCCACATCACTCCCTCATTGTCTTAAACCCCGTTTGTTTTTAAAGCGAACCTTAACGGAGAACTTCCTCTCTGCTCTTAAGCCCTATCTACACGATACGATTCTTTGTACAATTCGATTACGATTCTATTTAATCCGACATATTCGACCAGGATTCAATTCAATTTGCAACTGTTTTGCAATGGCAAATCAAACTGAATCGATTCCCGATTGGACATGTCGGATTTAATCGGATCGCAAATAGAATCGTAATCAAATCGTACAAAGAATCGTATCGTGTGGATTGGTCTTAAAAGATAAGCAGCAGCATGACCTTCAAAGAAAAACATTTCTTTGTTACAGCTGATACAAATCCTGCAATAAATCTGCATTCTACTGCCTAACTTCATGGAAGTAGTCTTAGGGTTAACATCCTGTTTTTACAAATTAGCTGCTTTGCTGAGGCAGCCAGGTGACACAGCTGAGAGATCAAGTTACAGTGGTGATTAGTCACAGATGAGGGGGAGTTAGGGGGCAGGCTAAACTCTCCAAACACATACAGGCTGCATTATTCTCGGTTTCCCTTCTGTGATGTGCAAGAGTTGAGGCCCACTTTAAATACATACAGTACTTGATACTTTTATAAAATGATGCATTATATGGTTTATTGATGCAGACATCTCACAACCTTCTCTTCTCCATACCAATACGTTGCCACTTTAGACACATGACTGGACATTTCTGTGCCTGTGCACAAGCTGGGCTTTTCTGTTCCTTTCTTCTCAAGATTACAATTTCGCAAAGCAGGTCCAAACTAGGAAAGAAGGCCTGCTCTCCAGAGACAGCAATGTTCCTCGGTTATATTTAGTGGACTCAGCAGACCCTCATATTACACTACTGCCCTGGTTACTTTCATTATAAAATGTGCTTCTCATTACAGAAAACAATATTGCGGCTTTTCCTGGGCTTTCCTGCTTTAATGAAATCTGTCATGAGGAAATTTAAAGCACAGCCGAAGTGAGTGTGATATGGAGGCTGACCTAATTATTTCCTTATTATAATACACAGAGCTCGGCTGTCCTGCCGCTACTACTTTAAGCCATAGACCCTGAACAAGCATGCAGATCAGATGTTTCTGACTGAAGTCTGACTGGATTGGCTGCTTGCTAGTCTCAGGCATTCAATTCAGACACTACTGCAGCCAAAGAAATCCACAGAATGCCAGGCAACTAGTATTGTTTAAAAGAAAATAAATATGGCTCCTCCATATCACTCAGGTTCCCTTCAAAGTGGAACTTTAACTCAGGATTGAACTGCATCCCAATCAGTAGCCGATACTTTCTTTCCAAGATCTTTACCTCATCTCGAATCGATCATCAGGGATATCTGTATTGCTAATATTGTAGTGAAACCCTTCCGACAGTGTGATGTCATGGCCAAGGTCCTGACAGTTTGTGGTCTGTTAACCTCTTTGCATTGTGGGAAATAACGTCTTCTTCCAACTGCCAAGCAAGCAGTAGCTCCCTCTGTGCACAGAGCTCTCAGTAAATGGACATTCCGCACAGATCACCTGGCAGAACTGAAGATGCCACCACTAGTGATATATTTCAGAGTTCTATGCACAGATGTAGAGATACTGCTTGCTTGGCAGTTGGAAAGAGCTGTTATTTCCTACAATGCAATGAGGTTCACAGACAGCAAACTACCAAGACAAGACAAAAACATTTATATCGCCTTCTTCCTCTGGCAGACTCAAAGCGCCAGAGCTGCAGCCACTAGGATGGGCTCTATAGGCAGTAGCAGTTCTAGGGAGTCTTGCTCAAGGTCTCCTTACTGAATAGGTACTGGCTTACTTAACAGGCAGAGCTGAGATTCGAACCCTGGTCTCCTGTGTCAGAGGTAGAGCCCTTAACCACTACACTTTCCAGCCAGCTGTCTAACCATGGTCATGACATCACACTGTGGGAGGGGTTTCACCACAATATCAGCCATACAGACTCCCCTGATGAGCTATTTGAGATCAGAAAGGGTAATAATTTTCATGGAAAAGGGGGCATCAGCTTCTGATTGGGATTAAGTTCAATCCTTGGTTAAAGTTCCTCTTTATACTAAATAAAAGAAAGGTAAGATCAATACACTGGAGACATTGACTGGGATAAACTTTCAGCTCCCCCAGTGCAGGGAGTTCCGCTGGATACTATGCGGGCACTGCAGTGCTTTGTGCCAGAAGGGCTGTGGAATCCTAGCTGTGCTCCGTCATATTCCAGATTGTTCCCACCTGAGAGAGAGACAGAGTGAGGGGAGGAAGCCTGGCGCTACCTGTACACAATGCATAGCATGGAGACTGGAAGAGCAATAGAGAGATCAGTGACGCAGCTCCATACCCTGGAGGGGAGTGTGACAGCACACAAATTATAGGGCTTGGATGAAAAACACCCGTCACTTGCAATTAGCATATGTCAGGGGAGCTGGGGGAGGAGCTACAGCTTCATAACAGAGGCAGAGTCTCCATATATCCTCACAGCATAGCAGGTGGAGATGTCAGAGTGACTCATCCAGGCTCCCATCTCACAGCTCTCGTGAGGAATCACAATAGGAATCTCACAGATGCTCTATGTAGCAATATAGCAATCTCTCCATACAGGACAAGCAGTTTACAATATCAGATGTGGATTAAAGTAGACCTGAACTCAGATCGGCCTCTCTGCATTAACCACTTAAGGACCACAGGCTTTCTGTTGGTGCCATTAAAGGGGGAACTGAAGTAAGAGGTATACGGAGGCTGCCATATTTACTTCCTTTTAATCAATACCAGTTGCCTGGCAGCCCTGCTGGTCTATTTCTCTGCAGTAGTATCTGAATAACACCAGAAACAAGCATGCAGCATGTCTTGTCAGATCTGACTTTAAAGTCTGAAACGCCTGATCTGCTGCATGCTTGTTCAGGGGCTATGGCTAATAGTAGTAGAGGCAGAGGATCAGCAGGGCTGCCAGGCAACTGGTATTGCTTAAAAGAAAATAAACATGGCAGCCTCCATATACCTCTCTTCAGTTCCCCTTTAAATTTGGCCCTCGAGTGGTTTCCCCACTTTGCATTATGTTTGGCCCACTCTAGACCACCAGGTAAGCTATATTTGAGGTCAAGCCATAGAACACCAGGAAAGCTCTATGGGGGAGGTAGAGTTAAAGCAGTAAACAAAAGAAACTGTATGGGGGAGGGTGGGGCAGACACCAGTGAGGTAGAACCACTAGACACCAGGGAACTTTATAGGGGTTGGGGGGGGGGGTTGCATTAGTCACCTGAGGACTTTATAAGGGAGAGAGGTGGCCAGTAGACATTGAGGTTGGCCCGCCACTAGGTCCCAGTGTACAGCTTCGGCCCACTTTGTATTGAGTTTGACACCCCTGGCCTAGTGGGAAGAGGGCACAAAGCATGGTACCTGTCACTCTCCCTGTTTGCAGCTAGATTTGCTGTGTAAGCCATCTAAACTTTAGATAAGATTATATAGACAGGTTACTGGTTATAGTTTTACATCTCGGATCCACTTTAAGGCCTCATTTACATCATACGCGCTTCCATGCGCATCTGGAAGCGCGCCGCGTATGACATGGTGACATGCAGGAACAGCAGAAGGGCATAGACAGCCCTTCTGTCATTCACATCGTACTGCGCTGCACAGCAGTACGATGCGCTATGATGCGCTTGCGTACTGCTGTCTGCATTTTGCCCGCAAGCGCAGAGCTGATGCCATCACAGTCTACGGATGGGCTCAGCGGCGCAGTCGGTAGCGGCGCAGATGGTGTGCGATCGTACGCATTGCGTTCTGGTCACACTGCCATCTGCGCTAAGTAGATGTGAACTAGGCATTTAAGCCAAAACATCCGCATGGCAAGAGGTGGCTCATTCTTCTCACTTCAGTTAAAAATGACAGCAGCAGAACCTTGGTTGCTAACGGCAACATCTACACAGTGCTTTACAGGTTTCCTCCCTATAGAGGAGCTTAGCATTTAATCCCAATGACAGCAATCGCTAATATACCGGTTAACACACTGACAAATCTTCATTTGAGTTATTTGCAAAAAAATCAGGTTTATTTATAGAGGCGTCATGACGCAATGGCTCATAAAGCTGTCATGTGCATCTGTACTCCTCAGAAGATGGAACTCCACCACACCCATGTAGCACAGTCACCATTAAAGGGACTACTGAGCCTGACAGCGAGGCTGTGGAATTACTTCACTGTACAAAATAAAGGAAGGAGACCATTTTTCCCCAATGCTAACCATGTTCTTGTCTGTCCTTGATTAAACGCTGCAGCACAAAGCCAGCCGGCCTCAAGGGAAGGTGGCAAACTCCAGCATCAACCAGTGATTAATGTATGGAAGATTACTATCCACTTCCTCTCAGAGTTACATTATGCTTTGTCATACTGGATCAGCGGTGATGTTTCCTCTATAGCCCACTACACCACCATTCAACTGCAGAATTACAACCACTTACTGTATTTTTTGGACTATCGAAATCACTGTTTCTCCCCCAAAGGGAGACAAAAAGTCACTGCATCTAAGGGCCCGTTTCCACTTGTGCGGTGGGAATCGCCGCAGAAAAAATTTGCAGGCGGATGCAAATTTCGCATGTGGTTGTATGCAAATTTTCATGCTAATTCTTATATGATTTCGCATGGATGACTATGTATGTGAATTTAACCATGGCAGTGCCTGTGTGCTTTTCCATTGTTTCTATACGAAACCGCATGCGAATTTCCTATTAAATACATTGTATGCGAATCGCATAGCGGTATGCGGTATGCGAATTCTGATGGCTCTGCCGTGCAGATTTTTTCTGCACAGAAAAACGCTCAGAAATCCTGACAAGTGGAGACAGTCCTATCCACTTGTATTGTCTATGCGAATCTGCATGCAGGAAACGCATGCAGATTCCCTCTGGTGGAAACGGTCCGTTATAGTCCAAATGCAGGGAGTTCCTGACTTGTGAACACCGGCCAATATGAACCTCCAACCCACCGCAATGTCGGGGACTCCCTGTACTGCCCATGCAGAGGAGGACACAGGGACAAACTAAGGACAAGGGGACAGAAAGAGGCACAGAGGAGGACAGAGGCAGACAGAGGAGGACACAGGGAGACAAGAGGTACCAGGGCACAGGAGTTACAAAGGGGGAATAATCCACAATATGCCCCTTCACCATGGATGCACCAGGTTTAGCATATGCAGGTAGTCCCCGATTTACAAACGCCCGACTTACAAACAATCAGCCGATACGAACGGCATGAATTCTGTTTCCATGTTAACAAGTTAAAAAAAAAAAATTCAAATTGGACTTGTAGTTATTGAGAAAATCGATTTTAAAAAAAGGCAAAGAAAAAATTGGCTTTTAAACTAGTATAAGCAGGTACAGAAAGCAGAGGTGACACAGAGGGTGCCACTGGAGGCACAGAGGAGGTACAGGGGACAGAGAAGGCACAATTTTTCAACTTAAGAACAGATTCAGGTTAAGAAGGAACCTACAGTCCCTATCTCGTTCGTTAACCGGGGATTACCTGTACATATTTTTCCCCTGGTTTTTGTCCTCTAAACATAAGCGAGTTATGGTCTGAAAAATACTGTCGATTCTGTTTCCAGTTGCAGTTGAACGGACATTTGTTTTGCCATTCTCTGCTCATTGCTAAACGGACTGTGAATGGCTCCTATTTTATAAATAGGAATTGTTCACACACTTGACACTCTGCAATGGAACATTGGGATCCATTGTGGTAAGTGGGCCGCACTTCTGTGCAGTCCGCCATAATTCCAGGAAGGCAGAGGTCTTCCTCTGTATAGCCAATGGAGGTAACACATCTGTCCCAGGCTACAGTGGACACTACACTGTCCACATGTGATCCGGAACAAGTTGGAACACAGCCTTAAGGGCCTGTACACACTGAAAAACGCAAGCAAAATCGCAAGCGCATGCGTTTTTAAAGTGCATGTAGTTTTAAAAACGCATGCGCTTTTGCCTGCGTTTTTTGTGCGTTTGCGTTTTTCTTGTAATTGCTGATTGGCTAAAGAATCCTTTGTTTTTTTTCTAGTTTACATTTCAACAGGAATCAGGAGATTGCAGAGTCTTCTGAGATACTGACTTCTGAAAAACGCAGGCAAAAACGCAAGCGCATGCGTTTTTAATGCGTTTTTCATGCGCTGCGCTTAAGCGCAGCAGGCACTGCGATTGCGTTTTTCGAAAAACGCATCGCACCAGTGTGTAAAAGTCATCACGATTTTCATTCTTTTTCAAAAGACCTTGCGATTTTAAAAACGCATGCGTTTTTAAAAACGCAGCACAAGTGCAGCAGTGTGTACAGGCCCTTATACATGATGTGACATTACAGCAATACTGAAACAAGCTGCAAAACCTACGGGGAGGTAAGCCTCTGGATTCCACAGTTTTCTGGGGCTCCTCTCCATCCCCCTTGAATTTCTACACCTTTGGAATCCGCGACAGGCATTGGAAGCACTCACGTCTCCAAAGACTGCAAGTGTGAGCCCAGGCTTGCCTGTGCGCAGTATGGATCCCCTTGTCTTTGGAAGTACTGGGGGAAGGAAGTATTGCTGAAGGGTGCCCAAGGAGAGCCAAAGAGGTGTTCGACCTAGCTGGTGGTAGAACTTCACCGGGGCGCTGTGGTGGAACGTGCAGACGGAGAGAGGACAATGAAGGCTAATGAGAAACAGAGCTTTCCCTCTCCATAGGCAAGTATCTAATTGTTTTCAGCTCGCTTCAGTATTTCTTTAACGATTTCATACCCATGACTCCAGCCAAGCACATGGATTTCTAAAGCAGACAATGAACAGTCGGCTCTCAAAAGTGATCATTGGAAGCAGTAAAAATAAGCAAATGCAAGGACCCGAGCAACCTCATCAAGACCCAAATTGTGATGGTAAAGCTGGCCATACACTGGCCCGATTTACCGCCGTTTCGACAGCAGATTCGATCACTGGGATCGAATCTGCTGCCAATCGTTCGCGCTACACGCCGAATTTCGATTCATTTCGTCCGATCCCGTCGATCGCGCCGTGCGGAAAATTACCGTCGATCGCCCGCGGGTAAAGAGCGCATCGCTAGCGGCGTTCGAGTGCCCGACGACCGACGCAATAGAGCCCGCATACATTACCTGCTCCGCCGGCGCGACTGCCCCCGCTCGTCTCCACTCTGGTCTCCGGCATGCCTTCACTTATTCCTGCCCGGCAGGAAGTTTAAACAGTAGAGGGCGCTCTACTGTTTAAACTTCCTGCCGGGCAGGAAGAAGTGAAGCATGCTGGAGCCGGAGACCAGAGCGGAGAGACCCGGGAGTCGCGCCGGCGGAGCAGGTAATGTATGCGGCGGGGGGAGCGGCGGCGGCAGCACCACCACCACAACAGATTGTGATCGGTTTCAGGCTGAAATCGGTTCACAATCTGTTTGCAGTAAAGGTAGCCATACGATCCCTCTCTGATCAGATTCGATCAGAGAGGGATCTATCTGTTGGTCGAATCTGATGGCAAATCGACCAGTGTATGGCCACCTTTAGTCTGTCGGGTCAGAGCACCTCCAAAACATATTGTCTTTGGTCTTCAGATTCTCCAGATCAAACCTCTCTGGAAAGCGTAAAAAGACCAATCCATGAAGGCCCCACCTCAAAACCCACAGGACTCAAAGGATTGGCTACTCTTGTTTTGATGCAAGATACAACAGAGGTCTTATGGAGTCCAAGCCTCTACAGGTCACGACCGTTTGGGTAGTCCAAGGGATACCAACAGAATATAAGGCAGATGTTTTTTATATATTTTAGTTGATGAGTATATATCAGTGTTCTCCCCAGAATTTTTTTCCAGCCGGGTGGCATGAAATAGTAGCCGGGTGGCATGAAAACGTAGCCGGGTGGGCGGCGAGATGAGAATGCAGGGCCAGTGCTTTTGTGAGAAACTCTGCTTACAGCATAGGAGGAGGTGAGCCGATAACAGCCGGGTGGTCACCAAAACTAGCCGGGTGGAACACCCGGCTAAAAGAGCCTGGGGAGAACACTGTATATGTTACGGCCAGAACCCGAAGTGTGGCCACTTCTAGTTCTGGCCGGCCACTTCGGGTTCTGGCCGGCCAATATGCGAAGTGGCCGCAGCGCAGCAGCCAATGTGAGAAATGTTTTGTTGACGCCGTCTCGCCGTGGCCAAATTGATGACAAAACTTGCTTAATTTAATGAAATATAGCCGGCGGCAATGTAATAGATGAAGCCGCCGGCTTTCGCACTGCCTCTCCCCGATCCCTCCCTCCCTCCTCTCCCATACAATACGTAGCAGCCGGCGGGGACATGCAGCCGGAGAGTCGTTCGTCGCGGCAGGGGAATCCTGCCGTTCCTGCAGAGCGGGTGCTGGCAGAAGCGATGTCTGCAGCCTCCCCCGCTCTGCTGCCCCTGCTGCGACGAACGACTCTCCGGCTGCATGTCCCCGCCGGCTGCTACCTATTGTATGGGAGGCGGGGAGAGGAGGGAGGGGGAAATCGGGGGGAGGCAGCGCGAAAGCCGGCGGCTTCATCTATGACATTGCCGCCGGCTATATTTCATTACATTAAGCAAGTTTTGTCATCAATTTGGCCGCAGCGAGACGGCGTAAACATTACATTTCTCACATTGGCCGCTGCGCTGCGGCCACTTCGCATATTGGTAGGCCAGAACCCGAAGTGGCCGGCCAGAACTAGAAGTGGCCACACTTCGGGTTCTGGCTGTAACATATATATGGATGAAACTTTCTGATCATGTTCATGCTTTCAGAATTAGTCCAAAACAAGGATCCCTGCTGAACTTGCACATGTTAAAGAGACACTGAAGCGAAAAAAAAAAAAAAATGATGATATAAATGATTTGTATGTGTAGCAGAGCTAAGAAATAAAACATTAGGAGCAGAGACATAAGTCTAATATTGTTTCCAGTACAGGAAGAGTTGAGAAACTCCAGCTATCTATGCAAAAGAGCCATTGAGCTCCACAACTTTCAAAGTCACAGAGAGTTCTATCTTCTGAAGTTTGTTATCTCAACTGTCAGTCACTGTATTTTCTTTTTCTCTGCAGAAAAGGGTTCAAAAGTTCGCTAGCCTGCTCTGTAAAATCATTTAGAATGCTGAGTAGTGTGTAAACTGCAAATATTATAGAATGATACAATGTTATAAAAAAAGAGAATATTTTATTTCCTACTTATGTTCTAGTAAATATCCGTACTGCACAACCAATTCATTACAGCATAATTTTTTTTTCCTCTTCAGTGTCTCTAAGTAGAAATACTCATCTCTAATCTTCAAATTAAGTATGGTTCCCACTACGCCAGATGAACAATGGTCAGTGTTCTCCCAAGGCTCCCAATCCTCAATACTCCTGTTGCTAGGGAGATTTCCCATTGGTCTTTTGCAACCCAGTGGGAGCCTGACGCTTTTGCCGGTAATGTGATCTATACACTCCCCTAAAAGGATTATTAGGAACACCATACTAATACGGTGTTTGATCCCCTTTCACCTTCAGAACTGCCTTAATGCTACGTGGCATTGATTCCAGGGCTGTGGAGTCAGAGTTGGAGTCGAGGAGTCGGGGCAATTTTGGGCACCCGGAGTCGGAGCTGGAGTCGGAGTCATTGATTTCATAAACTGAGTAGTCGGAGTCGGGAGTCGGATGATTTTTGTACAAAATCCACAGCCCTGTTAAGTATTAGACTAAGGAGTTGGAGTCGAGGAGTCGGAGTCTGAGCCATTTTGGGTACCCGGAGTCAGAGTTGGAGTCGGAGTCGTGGTTTCAGAAACTGAGGAGTCGGAAGATTTTTGTACCGACTCCACAGCCCTGATTGATTCAACAAAATGCTGAAAGCATTCTTTAGAAATGTTGGCCCATATTGATAAGATAGCATCTTGCAGTTGATAGAGATTTGTGGGATACACATCCAGGGCACAAAGCTCCTGTTCCATCACATCCCAGAGATGATCTACTGGGTTGAGATCTGGTGACTTTGGGGGCCATTTTAGTACAGGGAACTCTGACCTCTAGCATTAACAAGGCATTTTCGTCCACCGGACTGCTGCATACTGGATGTTTTCCCTTTTCACAGCATTCTTTGTAAACCCTAGAAATGGTTGCGCGTGAAAATCCCAGTAACTGAGCATATTGTAATGTACTCAGACCAGCCCATCTGGCACCAACAACCATGCAGGATGAAAATTGCTTAAAGGGGAACTGAAGTAAGGTATACGGAGGCTGCCATATTTATTTCCTTTTAATCAATACCAGTTGCCTGGCAGCCCTGCTGGTCTATTTCTCTGCAGTAGTATCTGAACAACACCAGAAACAAGCATGCAGCTAGTTTTGTCAGATCTGACAATCTGAAACGCCTGATCTGCTGCATGCTTTTTCAGGGGCTATGGCTAATAGTATTAGGAGGCAGAGGATCAGGAGGGCTGCCAGGCAACTGGTATTGCTTAAAATGAAATAAACATGGCAGCCTCCATATACCTCTCTCTTCAGTTCCCCTTTAAATCACCTTTCTTTCCCATTCTGACATTTAGTTTGGAGTTCAGGAGATTGTCTTGACCAGGGCCACACCCCTAAATGCATTGAAGCGACTGCCATGTGATTGGTTGATTAGATAATTGCATTAATGAGAAATTGAACAGGTGTTCCCAATACTCCTTTAGGTGAGTGTATACTGGCACTTGTTCCATGCAGTAAAGCTGAGTGACAGTGGCAGCAGCAGCGGCGGAGGACATAAGATGACTGAAGACACAGAAGACAGAAGCTACAAACCCCGTTCATCAAGGCTCCTGCGAATTCCAATTTCAAAGCCACATATACACATACAAGGACAGTTACCCGGTATTCAGTCCTTTGAGTGACAGCTTGAGGTTGTACAGAGGCGTCGCTAGCCTACGTGTTAGCCATGTGTGCTGTTGCTAGGGAGGGTAGGAGGGGATGCCAGAAGTACATGACGGAGTGGCAAGGAGTGGCGGGGTAAGTAAGAGAAAAATGCCCTTGGCCTGCCCCCAGCCAAGATGATGATGTTGTAATTTGATCCCTTAGCCGTGTCAGCTGACTGCCACGGCAGAAAGGTAATTGGCAAGCACAGGATGTTAACAGTACGTCTGCTTCCATAAAAGTAGGAAGTAGACACACTGCAGATTTATTGCAGTATTTGTATTAGCTTTAATAAAGTATTTTCTTTCTGTAAAGGTGATTATGCTGTTGCAAATCTTTTAGAGCAGAGAGGAAGTTCCAAGTTCAGGTCCGCTTTAACAGCAGTAACCAACATAGCATTTGACTTACCTAGAACCCCTCCTACCAACTTTCCCAACAGGGCTACATACAGGCAGACATCAGTCCTGCTGAAAGACTGCTGCAATATCCATCCATTACTGCAGCTAAAATGAGTATAAATGTTCGATTCTGCACCGAGTTAACGGTCTCTTGCCAGATTCGTGCTTCAGTCTAAAAAGTTGCTGCATCAGCGTAAACTCCACCCAAAACCCAATACTTCAGTTCCAAGCAGGTACTGGCTGCCCTCTTACATCCCAGATATGTGTCGTCTCTCCTTATCCTATATAAAATGTCATAAGTGAGCCATCAATGCTGATATTACAGAATAATTCTATGCTGAAGACTAGAGAGCATTTTGCTTTGTAATGGCTGCAGAAGATGGACTGATCCAAGAGACCCGAGGGATGGAGGGGTGGACAGACTACTAACTGTGCATACATTCTCATTTTTAGTAATAGGACTACTTAAACACATTTTAAAAAAGCGCATTTCCTCATCGGTTCGAATACAAGGAGACTAGCGTAAAAGGACAAGTGCGTCTACCATTGTAAAAATCCACGTGAGGGCACCGCATGGCGGTGAGGGGACCGGTCCATTAGCAGAACAGGAGGGGCCACGCTTCCTATCAAACCACCTCCTACCTCATGTCTCTCATGAGAATGTTCTATCCTTAAATATGCAAACACAAGCTTGGAAATGCTACAGCACAGCCCTGGAAAGCGACACACTATGAACACCGTTCTGTGCGGATGCTACGAATGCCAGAAGCCGAACGCCCTCCATGTCTGACATTTAATTCCTCCCTGGACATGCAGGCATCACGCAGCATCATTTCATGAAGGAACATACACTAGCACAGCCCATCCCCTCAGTATGTCTCCTCCACCACAATACAGCTACGGCGTCACATAGCAAAATAATGCCGCATGTCACCAGCAGCCTCCCTCCCCTCCTCAGGTCCCCAGAGCTATGGCTGCTCCATGACAACGCAGCCTCAATGCCTTACAGCAGCTAAAACCAGACAGTCCAACAAGCAAGCTGCAAATACAAAGGACCACAGCCTGAGACAGCTTCCCTCTCCTGTATGTACAGTAGATCGCCGTCTATATCACATAATCCAGCCCCATTTGGTGCTTCGCTGCTGCAGCCATCACCTTGGATCCTGTAACCTTCGTTACAGAGCACACATCTCCTACGCCCCAATCACAGACCAGCCTGGACTTCTCTCTGCACAGCGATACATCCTCATTCCAGGAACAAAAGATCCCAGGGCCCTGTGACAATATATCCGCCATCATTCATTATTACAACACATCTGCTATATGATTATCCTCTCTTAATGGCAACACAGCCTCCTTTGTACGGCTATATGACCTAAATTCCATTTCATTCTGCTTTATTAGAAGTCCCAGCCCATCACAGGTCATTTGAAGCCTCCTTTATTGCAACACAATGGCCAGCGATGTCTCCTGTATCTTGTTATAATAACCCACCTCCCTACATCCCTCATCACACTGCATCTCCCATCCAGCATCCTTTATTAGAATACATCCTAAATCTGACAGGAGCTCGTCCGATAGCAAATTCCCGACATCGTCTAGCAACACATCATCCCATCAGACAAGCATGGTCTCCTGGCTCTCCAATAATCACGATGCAGCATCCTAGTGCTAATCCAAGGGCTTCTACACCCCCCCCCCCCCCCCTTACTGTTACTAGAGAGTGTATATCTCATCACATCGTATATCTGACAGGCCCCTGACTCTCTATATGACAGCACAGGATCCTAATCTCCATGCAATATCTGCTCCACAACAATAATAAATCATCTCAATGCAGACCACCCTCACCTCTGTTCCTAACAGCATCCTAATGCAAATTACCTGCTCTGTAAATACATTTCCCATCACAGATCCACCCTGACCTTGCATTCTTTGTCACACCTCCCATCCTGCCACATATCACCCTGTACACTGGCTTTGTATTAACGGTATGTTACCCTCCATCACCTATATCATTTAACCTTGACTCTTCATCAATTCTTCCAATCTCAACCTCCATCCTACATTCTCTCATCCTCATCTGGTCCTAAATTGATGACAGTTGTGAATCTCTCCCCATATGCTGTCTATCCTTACAGTAATCCTCTCAGACCTCCTTGAGCTCCGCATCCTCTACTACATCTTCCCCAGCCAATCACAGACCACCCTGGCCATAACTTTCTATGAAAAGCCAGCATCCTAATGCTAACCTCTATGCAGTCTACCATTTAAAACAAAGGTCTGACACATGTACCTCATCTAAATACATAATCTCATCATCAGATTGGACTCTTCGTTGTTTAAACCGTCCATCATCACCGACTGCTTGGATGCTGGTTGTATATTTCCGACTACACAGCGCCGAGCTGAATTTATACTGCTTTACTAACTGCCCTATATATTGTGTAATCCTCATCCTCCGGACCATCATACATGACCATGCCCTCCTGTACCATCTGCTGCATGCTAATATATTACCTCATCACAATAATCCCAAATGCTGGCTTCTATGACACCACAGACCTCAAACCATCACTAGCTCATGCAGTCTGACATATAACAATTAATCAATTCCAGATCCAGGGCTGTGGAGTCAGAGTTGAGGAGTCAGTTATTTTTGGGTACCTGGAGTCAGAATTGGTTGTTTCATAAACTGAGTCTGAGTCAGATGATTTTTGTACCCACTCCATAGCCCTGCATGGGCTGTGGACTGAGTCGGGGCAATGTTTGGGTACCTGGAGTCGGTGATTTCATGAACTGAGTCGTCGGAGTTGCAGTCAGATGAATTTAGTACCGTCTCCACAGCCCTGTCCATAAAACGTTGCAGTCAGATGAATTTAGTACCGTCTCCACAGCCCTGTCCATAAAACGTTGCAGTCAGATGAATTTAGTACCGTCTCCACAGCCCTGTCCATAAAACGTAGAAAGCGCCTGACACACCGGAGAATGTTTTGAAAGTTTTTTTTTTTGTTTTTTTTTTTAAACCGCCTGCATTGATTTATATAACAATTACTGTAAAGTAGCAGCTAAATTGTCACGATCACAATTTTTGGGAAAAATCCAAATCATGGCTATTTTGCCTGCAATTTTATTGCAAGTTAATGGAGGCATTTAAAAAAAAATGAAAATGACCTGCAAAATGCTCTCCAGTGTGTCTGGGCCCTCAGATGTATTCTATACTACATACCACATCTCACAGACCACCTTGGAATCCAGACTCCTAATGTAAATCTCCCTACACGGTCTACTCTATAGTAATATCACCCAGAATGCTGGTCTAGATTTATGACAGTTTACAGGGAACCAGTGAGAGGGATCTGGAGGCTGCCATATACATTTCCTTTTAAACGATACCAGTTGTCTGGCGTCCTGCTGATCATTCTGGCATCAGTAGTGTCTGAGTCACACACATGAAACCAGCATGCAGATAATCTTGTCAGACTTCAGTCAGAAACACCTGATCTGCATGATTGTTCAGAGCCTATGGATAAAAGTATTAGAGGCACAGAGGATCAGCAGGACAGCCAGGCAACAGTTTGTTTTGTTTTGAAAGAATATGGCAACTGGTATTATTTAAAAGGAAATAAATAGGCCAGCCTCCATATCCCTCTCACACCTTACTGTACCGTTACTGTCTACTCTAATAGCAATACATGACCTGTCAGATCTCCCCAGGACTGTGGAGTCGGAGTAATAGTCGGTGGTTTCAATAAACTCAGGAGTTGGATGATTTTTGTACCAACTCCACTGCTCAACGAAGAGGAGCTGCGAGCCCCTGATCTTCCGGGGGGCTGCACTCAGTGACAGAGGACAGCAGAATAGAGAGGGAAGCCTCAGTAGAATCTTGAAGCTTCCCTCTCTGCAGGTAAGTTTCTGATTTTGTGTACCCGAGCTTCGGCTTTAACTCTTTATTCCTATCTCACCCATGCACTATCACAGATTATCCAGCATGCTGATATCGATTTATAACATCATATCACCCCACTGATAACCCCCTGTTGGTACTAACTTCACTGAAGCAATACACCAATCATGGTTGATCTTTCAAGTCCTATTACATCTCTCTACACACACATACTGCATGCTGGTCTGTATTTATGCCATAACACTAATGACCACTCTATAGTTATTCCCTCTCCATTACAGATCACGCTCCATGATGGTCTGTTTGGTGACACTGTAACAAATACAATTAAAACAATGCAGCCCGCCAAGCCTTTTCTGGTGGCCCTCAATGCTCTCCACAGTTGTTAATTCCATGCGGCCCACAGGTCGTAGCTGTGGTGCCCCATGCAGGGTCCACCTTGTGTTGCAGCCCAGCCTCTGCCTTTGCTCACCTGTAGATTATCAGCCACCACTGTAGCAGTAGGAGCCACTGATTAGCATCCGCCAATGTGCCAGCAGTAGTAGCGGCCACTCACTAGCAGCCACTACTTGGCCAGCAGCATAAACAGCCACTGATCAGCAGCTGCCATTGTGACAGCAGCAGTAACAGCCACTGATTATGCTGCTGGCATAGTGGCGGCTGCTAAACAGCCACTGATTAGCAGCTGCCACTGTGATAGGTGTAGCAGTAACAGCCACTGATTAGCAGCTGCCACTGTGACAGCAGCAGTAACAGCCACTGATTAGCAGCCACTACTATACCAGCAGCAGTAACAGCCACTGATTAGCAGCTGCCACTGTGACAGCAGCAGTAACAGCCACTGATTAGCAGCTGCCACTGTGACAGCAGTAGTAACAGCCACTGATTAGCAGCTGCCACTGTGACAGCAGTAATAACAGCCACTGATTAACAGCTGCCACTGTGAAAGGTGCAGTAGTAACAGCCACTGATTATCCGCTACCACTGTGACAGCCACTGATTAGCAGCCACCACTGTGCCAGCAGCAGTAACAGCCGCTTATTAGCAGCAGCCACCACCGTGCCCACAGCAGTAGCAGCCACTGATTAGCAGCTGCCCCTGTGCCAGCAGCAGTAATATGTACCGATTAGCAGCTGCCACTGTGCCAGCACTGTCTATAGAAATACACTCCCTATTACATAACACAGCCTGCATGACACCTTAACGCATACTGACCCATCACTGTCTATTGCTATAGACTCCCCATTACACATCACTCTACCTGCTGGTCTGTATAACTGACCCATCACTGTCTATAGCAATACACTCCCTATCACACAACACTGCCTGCTGGTCTGTATGACACTATATTGACCCATCACTGTCTATAGCAGTGGTCCTCAAACTAAGGCCCGCAGGCCGAATGTGGCCCCCTGAGTTTTTACCAGCCCCCACACACAAAATGTATCACTCATAGATGCGGTCAGCTTCATCTTTAAATATTGGTTAAATGCATATAGAATAGCAGTGCTGGCACCACCCATCCACATGGCAGCCAGATAGCAGCAATTCGCTGGTTTCCAATCAAATTCAACATCAGGTGACACTGCTGTCCACTGCAGGTTGTCACCTGGGTATGCTTCACTGTCTGGCCCACAAAGACTTTTACAAAATTTTTATGTATACTCCGGCCCCCCAGCAGTCTGAAGTATGTTGACCCGGCCCTCGACGCAAAACGTTTGGAGACCCCTGGTCTATAGCAATACACTCCGTATCACATAACACTGCCTGCTGGTCTGTATGACACTATATTGACCCATCACTGTCTATAGCAATACATTCCCTATCACAGATCACTCTGCCTGCTGGTCTGTATAACACCATAATACTATACTGACCCATCACTGTCTATAGCAATACATTCCCCATCACACATCCCTCTGCCTGCTGGCCTGTATGACACCATACTGACCCATCACTGTCTAAATCTATAGGAATACACTCCCAATCACAGATCACCGCCTGCTGGTCTGTATGACACCACATTGGCCCATCACTGTCCAGGGCTGTAGTGTCGGTACAAAAATCATCCGACTCCGACTGCTCAATGTATGAAACCACTGACTCCAGGTACCCAAAATTGCTCCTCGACTCCGACTCCTTAGTCTAATTTTTACAAAGGCTATGGATTTGGTTAAAAAAAAAAAAAAAAAAAAAAAAAAAATCACCTGTCTCCGACTCCTCAATTTATTGAAACCACCGACTTCAGGTACCCAAAATTGCTCCGACTCCACAGCACTGTCACTGTCTATAGCAATACACTCCCTATCACACAGCACTGCCTGCTGGTCTGGATGACACTATATTGACCAATCACTGTCATCACTCTACCTGCTGGTCTGTATGACACCATACTGGTCATCCATCACTGTCTATAGAATTACCCTATTACACAACACACAGCCTGCATGACACCATAACACATACTGACCCAGCTGTGTATAGTAATACACCCTCCATCACACATCACTCTGCCTGCTGGTCTTCTTAAGCACCATAACACCATACTGAACCGTCAATGTGTATAGCAATACACTCCCTATCATACAACACTGTCTGCTGGTCTGTAGGACACCATACTGACCCATCAATGTGTATAGCAATACACTCCCCATCACTCTGCCTGCTGGTCTGTATGACACCACAACCCTATAGTGACCCATCACTGTCTATAGCAATACACTCCCTATCACACAACACTGCCTGCTGGTCTGTATGACACCATACTGACCCATCACTGTCTATAGCAATACACTCCCCATCACACAACACTGCCTGCTGGTCTGTATGACACTATATTGACCCATCACTGTCTATAGCAATACACTCCCCATCACTCTGCCTGCTGATCTGTATGACACCACAACCCTATAGTGACCCATCACTGTCTATAGCAATACACTCCCTATCACACAACACTGCCTGCTGGTCTGTATGACACTATATTGACCCATCACTGTCTATAGCAATACACTCCCCATCACAGATGACTGAGATTGCTGGCCTGAGTTTATGACATCACAGCATCCTTCTACCCCCGTCAGTGAGAGCTGCACAGCCATGCCTCACCCATCACAGCTCTTCATCCTCTATATGGCCTTCCCCCTGGCTCTGTATGAGAGCCCTGCACTGCCTGTCCTCCTGTACCCCCCATACACAGGGTAATGGCTGCTGATGACACAGCTCCCCCTGTCACACAGCAGGACATGCTGGGGCTTCTGGTCCTCCTCTTACCGTTCAGCGGTGAGTGTCAGTGCGGCCTCGGCGGGGTGATGAGCGGCGTATATTCCCTGTCACAGGCCCGGAGCCCAGGCCTCTCCTAGCTGACAGCCGGGGTTCCGCTGCACATCCTCTCTGGCCGGTGTCCGCCTCTGTCTGCTGCTCCCCACTGCAAATGGCGAGGTCTCCTCCCCGCCCACAATGCACCGCGCCTGCTATGATGTAATGGCTGGGGGGAAGGAGGAGGGAGGCTGCCCTCTGCATGGCTCAGAGCTGTGGCTGCTGTTGGAAATTAGCCTTTTTCTTGATGCTTCTGTGTAATGTTAGACAAGAGAATTATATAGGTAGACTAGAGAAAAGCAAGATATTATAAATATCTTTTTTTATGGCTGGCTGTGTTTATGGCTGGCTGAAAAAGTCTCACAAAGCATCTTTCAGAGATATAGTCCCCTTCCTCTGGAAGATTAGTAGTGAAGATGCATAGCTCCCAACTGTCCCTGATTTGGAAGGACAGTCCCTCTTTGGGAACCCTGTTCCTCTTACTCCCTCATTAGTATATACTAGAAATCTGAAGTGTAACTGTCCGGCATAAAATCAAAAATCAATTCTTTATTTTTATCTGGTAAGCAAGTAATAAGGATGCTAACCAGGCAATCCAAAAGTTAAAATCTCTATTACTTTTCTTGTTTATAAATGATCATTCCCCAGTTTACCTGACTCTTATTTGGTACGTTGCCACAAAAAGGAAGTTGCAGGGCATGCTTGGTTGTCCTTTTTGCTTCTGTACATTAGTTTAGTATAAAGGGGAAATAAAGAAGCAAAAAAAGACAACCCAAACACATTTTTCGTGGAGAAATATATATATTTACATAGAAAGAGGTGCAAAGTCCTGAAAGAGGGACACAGGGACAGGGCTCCCAAAGAGAGACTGTCCCTTCAAAAAGAGGGACAGTTGGGAGCTATGCTTAAATTGATGTTTAAGTCTCCTAAAAAAAAGGCAGTTTTACTTACCTGGGGCCTCTATCGTCCCCCTGCAGTCGTCCTGTGCCCACGCTGGTACTCAATGATCCTCCGGTCCATCAGCAGAGATTTTCTCGTACTGCACCTGCACAGGACGCTCCCGGCAATGAGATCGTGCATAAGGACATGTGGCCAGGGCCACGCAGGCGCAGAGGCCAGTGACAGGCTAAATCGTCAAAAGCGAAACTGAGCCACGGCGGGGGACTGGAGGATTGTTGAGCCAGCACACTTGCGGTGCATTTTGGTGGGGGTTTGTAGGTTCATGGAGAGTGAAGTCAAAGGTGCCAGGACATGTCACATCTTTGCCTATAGGCTCCAGTGAGGTAAATCCGGGCCTGGTCTCTTCACTGTTTATTAAAATGTTACAGGGAATGCTAGGTCCATGTTCATGTCACGCAGATCAAAAAAAAATTGAAATTAGGAAAAACATTCATAATGAGGACACAGAAAGTAGTAAAAACACAAAAGAGTTTTAAAACACTTGTAATAGTTTGTTATAAGCAATTAGTATTTACAGTGGGTTGCAAAAGTATTCGGCCACCTTGAAGTTTTCAACATTTTGTCACATTACTGCCACAAACATGCATCAATTTTATTGGAATTCCACGTGAAAGACCTATACAAAGTGGTGTACATGTAAAAAGTGGATCAAAAATCATTCATCATTCCAAACATTTTTTACAAATAAATAACTGCAAAGTGGGGTGTGCATAATTATTCGGCCCCCTGAGTCAATACTTTGTAGAACCACCTTTTGCTGCAATTACAGCTGCCAGTATTTTAGGGTATGTCTCTACCAGCTTTGCACATCTAGAGACTGAAATCCTTGCCCATTCTTCTTTGCAAAACAGCTCCAGCTCAGTCAGATTAGATGGACAGCATTTGTGAACAGCAGTTTTCAGATCTTGCCACAGATGCTCGACAGGATTTAGATCTGGACTTTTAACACATGGATATGTTTTGTTTTAAACCATTCCATTGTTGCCCTGGCTTTATGTTTAGGGTCGTTGTCCTGCTGGAAGGTGAACCTCCGCCGCAGTCTCAAGTCTTTTGCAGTCTCCAAGAGGTTTTCTTCCAAGTTTGCCCTGTATTTGGCTCCATCCATCTTCCCATCAACTCTGACCAGTTTCCCTGTCCCTGCTGAAGAGATGCACATCTCGGGGGGAGCATGATGCTGCCACCACCATATTTGACAGTGGGGATGGTGTGTTCAGAGTGATGTGCAGTGTTAGTTTTCTGCCACACATAGCGTTTTGCATTTTGGCCAAAAAGTTCAATTTTGGTCTCATCTGACCAGAGCACCTTCTTCCACATGGTTGCTGTGTCCCCCACATGGCTTGTGGCAAACTGCAAACAGGACTTCTTATGCTTTCTGTTAACAATGCCTTTCTTCTTGCCACTCTTCCATAAAGGCCAACTTTGTACGGTGCATGACTAATAGTTGTCCTATGGACAGAGTCTCCCACCTGAGCTGTAGATCTCTGCAGCTCGTCCAGAGTCACCATGGGCCTCTTGACTGCATTTCTGATCAGCGCTCTCCTTGTTCGGCCTGTGAGTTTAGGTGGATGGCCTTGTCTTGGTAGGTTTACAGTTGTGCCATACTCCTTCCATTTCTGAATGATCGCTTGAATAGTGCTCCTTGGGGTGTTCAAGGCTTTGGAAATCTTTTTGTAGCCTAAGCCTGCTTTAAATTTCTCAATAACTTGATCCCTGACCTGTCTTGGACCTGTCTTGTGTGTTCTTTGGACTTCACGGTGTTGTTGCTCCCAATATTCTCTTAGACAACCTCTGAGGCCCTCACAGAGCAGCTGTATTTGTACTGACATTAGATTACACAAAGGTGCACTCTATTTAGTCATTAGCACTCATCAGGCAATATCTATAGGCAACTGACTGCACTCAGATCAAAGGGGGCCGAATAATTACGCACACACCACTTTGCAGTTATTTATTTGTAAAAAATGTTTGGAATCACGTATGATTTTTGTTCCACTTCTCATGTGTACACCACTTTGTTTTGGTCTTTCATGCAGAATTCCAATAAAATTGATCCATGTTTGTGGCAGTAATATGACAAAATGTGGAAAACTTCAAGGGGGGCGGGGGCCGAATACTTTTGCAACCCACTGTATACAAAAAAGTAGTGTATGGTTGCACAATGGCTAAGGGGGATGTGGACTTGCTTATAGCTTTAGGGTCTTGGAAGTCTCAGAATGGGCATCAAAGAAATGGATTATCCTGGTTACTATGATTACCTTTTAAAGTACACCCGAGATGAAAATAAACTCATGAAATAAACAATTTTATCTATCTTCCTTCTCCCCTAAAATGACTTTTTAAGATATCCCACAGTTTTATTTTATGTTTAAATCTACTTTTTAAGTTTTAACTGTTTTATTGTTTTTGCTCAATGACACATTCATTGAAGTATGCCAGAGATAAAATCTATGAACTATTGACCCTTTGTATCTCTTTCCTGCTCTCAGAAGCCATTTTCTGCTAGGAAAGTGTTGTATAGTTGGAATTTCTTATTAGTGAGGGTCACACTGTAGTCACTTACTGTCTGTGTCAGGACTGAGTCAGACACTTACATACCTGATATTTAACTCTTTCAGACAGAGAAAGAAAAAAAGGAACACAGCATAGTTATTTGTGTGCTAGGCACTGTACATACCCATGTCTATCTCATCATGACACATATCACCGGGTATTCTTTAAAATGAACCTACTATAAGTGTTTCCTTTACTAAGCATTTATAGATCTACAATATATGTGTCTGACATACTGCGGAACATACTTACACTGAAACCTACATACCTACTTGGCCAAGTAATTTCTCCTTCTGGTCACTGCACATCTTACTATCACTGCTGCCGCGGAATTAGATGCTTGTGCATAAATTCTGCCCGTCTTCTTCTAGTAATTGGCAGTGCCTGGCCTGATTGTCATGCTGAATGCAGCAACATGAATCGTGGCTGTACTTCAAGCAAATATGAAGCCATCTTAAAAAAAAGTTAGATACTCACCTATATAGAGGGAAGGCTCTGGATCCCATAGAACTTTCCCGGTCCTCTTCCCGTGCCCTCGGTCCACTGTGGTCCCTTGTTGAAATTCTTTGCTTTCAGGTGTCCTCGGAAGGCTTTGGAAGTACTCGCATTCAGTGCTCGCATTCAGTGCTTCTGAAGATGGCTGCATCCATACTGCGCACACGTGAGCCTGGACTCACACATGCCTAGCATTTAGTAAATCAGTACGGACCCACTCATGTTTGGAAGTACTCAGGAACACAAGTACTTATAAAGCCTTCGCGAGGACGTCCAAAGGCATATTTGGCCAGTTGGTCCAATAGATTAAACAAAGGGGGCAGCAGTGAGGGCATGGAGAGAGGACTAGGAAGGCTGTATGGGATCATCCAGACTCTTCCCTCTCTATTGGTAAGTATCTAACTATTTTTTAGGTGGTTTCAGTTTTATGTTCACTTGTTGTGGAGTGGACGGAGGGGGTTATCCAGGTCAGGGAGGATTTAGTGGCATGCTTCTTATGGGTATGGTGGCTATATTTTGACCTGCTTCTCAACTGCCAATGTTGAGTCCATAATTTGCTCCGCCATTGTAGTCTGGTACGTGGGTGCAACCGCAAGCGGTAGGCTTAAACTTCAAAGAGTCATCATTGGGTCACCCTTGCAATTGCTGGACCTCTTACGTGCCTCCAGACTGAAGACAAGGGCAAACAGGATTTTGAACGACCCCTCCCATCCCAGCTGGCGCTAATTGAACCATCTCTCTTCAGGCTGCAGCTTCAGGTCCATCCTCACCAAAACCACCAGGCACAGGAACTCCTTCTTCCCTCAGGTTGTCCTTCTGAACTCTATCCCCTGCAATATCCCCATAGCTCCCCATACCTTCTTCTCTGGTGTGTCTGCATTGTCCTACCTTGGCTGGACCCCCTCTGCATGTTTGAAATTTATAAATTCATGTCCTTAACGTCTGTTACTGCACTATTACTGTACAATGCCATCACGTGTGTACCATAAATAATTCTGGGTGCGACTTTGGTTGTACTTGGTGAATATAGTTGATTCTGATGTCATATGAGGGGAGAAGGTGAGGAGTCAAGGTGGTCAAATTTGTTGTGGAAGGGGCGAATGGTGGTCACACTTGTTATAAAGGGATTGGTGGGTATGATGTCTGACGTTTTTAGATAGCCACAGGGGTCGGTCGGATCGAGCCAGAGTGGTACTATATCTATATTGCAGATATGTGCTGTGCTTTTTCGATGTCTGTTTCAGGATACGCTGCCACTCCAGAGAGGATGAATGACATTCATTGGATAAATGGCAATGCTGTCCACTGTGTGAAAATATTATGCCAATCAGTATATGTGTTGACAAAAATTGACACAGAGGGATAAGTGCAAACCTGCCCATAGAAAAGATTTGCAATCTTGGAGGCATCCATTTTGAGTCCACTCAGGGGCGTAGCAATAAGGGGTGCAGAGGTTGTGACCGCATCGGGGCCCTAAAGCCAGAGGGACCCAAGGCCCTCCCCCCCTTCACCCCCCCCCCCCACACAACTGCAGTATTAGCTCTCTATTGGTCCTGTGCTGGTAATATTAACTTCTATAGATTCTTTGAACAGTGGTAATAATTAACAAGCTGTTCCCCATCCCCTTCTTACACCTTTGACACTGTAGTTGCCATTGGCAGTTTTTGGTGCACCATATTAATTGTGGTGTATAGAGTGCTTTGGGGGCCCCAATGTAAAACTTGCATCGGGGCCCACAGCTCCTTAGCTATGCCACTGAGTCCACTGCCTGTTCTGTCAAAATGCAAGACAGTAGACCAAGTATGAATTGATCCTTACTGGGTGGCAATACTTGTTGATAGTAACAACATTACTACCTGTATTCATTCTGTGTTCCTCTCTGTTCTAAGTAAGCTGCATTATATGATAGCAGTGGCTGGATGGTGTCCTGCTGCTATTTCTTGGAAATCCGCCGGGCCAATGATTTCCCTTCATGGAAGAATTAACAGCCGAGACTATTTAGGAAGTTTGGGCGACCAAGTTCATCCTATGGTTCAAGAACTGTTTCCGGAGGGGAATGCCATCTTTCAAGATGATAATACAGCTAGAATTGTTGAAAAGAATGGCACGAGGAACATTCCAATGATCTTATCTGGCCCCCACAATCCTCAGACCTCAACATTATTGAGCATTTATGGCCGTTTTTAGAGATTCAAGTAAGAAGTCAATTTCCGCCGCCATCGTCACTAAAAGAACTGGAGGGTGTTTTCACTGAAGAATGGGCTAAAATTCCTTTGGAAACAAACCACAATTTTTATGAATCAATACCTCAGAGAATTGAGGCTGTAATTGACGCAAAAGGTGTACCTACATCATATTAGAATATATTTTGTTGATTTTCAAGGTCTTTCCATTATTTTGTCCAACCCCTGTATTTGGCTGCAGTAGTGCCTGAATCACACCAGAAACAAGCATGCAGCTAATCTTGCCAGATCTACCAATAATGTCAGAAACACCTGATTTGCTGCATGGTTTTCAGGGTATATGGCTAAAAGTATTAGAGACAGAGGATCAGCAGGACAGCCAGGAAACTGGTATTGCTTAAAAGGAAATAAATATGGCAGCCTCCATATCCCTCTCGCTTCAGTTGTCCTTTATTGAGCTCCCTTGGACATTAGCTTCCCTTTTTCATGAGCTGCTCCCAATTTGCTGCGTCATACCTTCATATGTACCAACCCTTTTTTTTTCATAGCCAGGTGCCCTATTGGGCTGTAGGCACCCAAAGCCCGGGCCTTTGCGGCCTTTCCAGTAATCCAGCCCTGCTTGGATATGTGTTTAGACAGAAGAAGCTTCTGTGTCTTCAGCAGGGCCGGATTTACCATAAGGCACTGTAGACACGTGCCTACAGGCGTCTGATGATCGAAGGGCGGCTCACATACCTCTCCAAGCGCCTTCTTCCCTATGCAAAGTCCTGAGCAGAGTGTAAATGAGAGGTTACTCCATGGAGGGCAAACTCTAAGGTGCCAGGAGATCTGTGCCTATAAGCTCCGGTGAGGTAAATCCGGGCCTGGCCTTCAGTAGAGTTTTGAAGTTCAGCCTAATTTATTCAGTTGTCGAGCTTTTCTGTATGGCACAACGTTCCCCATGATCTGGCTTGTTCCAGCAATATGTGTGTCACATTCCAGTCTGCTTCCGTGTAGCATGAATATAACAAGCAGGACTGGATGATTAGAATATGCATCATAGGATATACCCTACATATGAGCTGCTTAGACCAGTGTCAAGTTCCACAGCCGCTTTAGCATTATCATATCAGTCATTATCATATCAGCTGTCGTCTTCCTATAGGCACCTGCCAGCACAAATGGGATCTGGTTGGAAATACTATACCGAAAGCTAAATTTTTTTTCCAGAAATGTATTTGTACGCTGTAACCCAACTCCAGAAGTCCAATGGTTGTTAGAAATTTGTTACTAGAATAAAAAAACAAAGAGCTGAGTCGCCCACTTGCTTGTATCTCTCAGGGCCCTTTCATACTGGGCCGGTGCGGTATTCTTACCACACCCCGCCGCAGGGCAAAGAAAGTCTATGGGAACTTTCATACTGATGCGGTGCGCTGTGATGCAACGGAAGTGACGTTTTCACTGCGCTAGGACAAATCCACGTTATCGCGCGGCTCTGCGTTGACCTGAGGCGACGTGCAGCGGACCAGAAGTCCAGTGATGAGCGTAATCAGCTGATTATGATTACGCAAACTTTCACGTAAAATTTCGCATTTACCCTTATATGGAATTACGATTTGTAAATTCAATTGATTTTGTATAGTTGTTTGTAATTTCGCCTAAAAATTTTTTGCCGACTTTGGCAGTGAATAGCAAATCTCCCATACATGGTAGTGACACCAAAATTGTAGCATATGTTAAGGAGAATAGTAGTGGGTACAAGTAAAAAAAGAATTTTCCAAAAAGACCTTGTAGTTTTAAAAATGCAAAGAAAAAATTGTTTTTAAACACAAAAAATTACGTTTGACCATTTTTCTTTGCATATTTAAAAACTACGTTTTTTTTTTTTTTTTTTAAAAATATTTTTTTGACTTGTACCCAATATTCTCCTTGTAGGGGGGTCGGGGAAAATGAGTTGAACTTACCCGGGGCTTCTAATGGTCCCCCGCAGACATCCTGTGTTGGCGCAGCCACTCACTGATGCTCCGGCCCCGCCTCCGGTTCACTTCTGGAATTTCAGACTTTAACCACTTAACGACCAGTTAACGCCGATAGGCGGTGGCTGGTCGTTTGTGGTTTTACATGGAGCGGCCATTCCATGTCAGTTCACAGAGGGTGTCTCCGTGAATAGCGAGCCTCCGATCGCGGCTCGCAGGCTAATTGTAAACACGCGGTGAAGAAATCCCCGCTGTTTACATCAATACGCCGCCCAGGGAGGGGGAAGCAGGAGATTTGGGCGCATGAGACAAGTGGACAAAAAGGGCGCCCCATTCACTCCCATTATAAATATCGTTTAATGGGCGCCGAACAGGGAAAAAAGGCGCCAGAGATTATTAACGTTTTACAAACGGCGCCCGGAGATTTTTAAGGTTTTATAACTATGTTTGTGATGATTTAACTTAACAAAATGAGCCCGTGACGAATAACGTTTACAAAGATACTAAATCACTATTTTTAAAACATTTCTAAAAAATTATTATCCACCCCAAAAAATTATTTACATTTTTTTATTTAAATGTTTTATTTATTAATGTTTGTAAAACATTATTATCCATAGGGGGTCTTAGGTTTAGGCACCACCAGGGGGGTCTTAGGTTTAGGCACCACCAGGGGGGTCTTAGGTTTAGGCACCACCAGGGGGGTCTTAAGCTAAGTACCCACGGGGGTACAATTGTAGCTGTCGCCGCACACGGGAGCGTGTGCGCGACAGTTCGGCGGCAGTTCGGCGACAGCTCGTCGCCAAATCCCTCTGCATCCACACGGCAGCAGAGGGATTAGCGATGCGGCGGAAGCTGTCGCCGAGTTTCCTCCCCCCCGCCGGAAGCTCCGTGTGGTGTGTGTGGGTAGCTGTCGCTAGCCCGCATACACATGCGGGGCTAGCGACAGTTCCGGCGAGGTTGCGGCGACGACTGTAGCCGGCGATTGAACATGTCAATCGCCTGGCGACAGCTCCGACGGGCGACGGTTCGGGGCGCGCGCATCATACACACGGGGGAACTGTCGCCGCAACACGCGCGTGCCACGCGGTTGCGGCGACGGCCGTCCCCCGTGAGTATGGGCCTTTAGGTTTAGGCACCACCAGGGGGGTCTTAGGTTTAGGCACCACCAGGGGGGTCTTAGGTTTAGGCACCACCAGGGGGTCTTAGGTTTAGGCACCACCAGGGGGTCTAGGGGTTAGGGATAGGTACAGGGAGGGGTTTTAACAAATGTAATTATAAGTTTCAGTTTAGAAACAGGGAAGATTAACGTTTTAAGAATTGCCTATTTCATACACATTATTTAATGATTTATAAATTCTTAAAACACTATTTGTAAACGAAATTCTACACAATATTTTTTATAAACGATAACACTGCTTATCGTTTCCAACTTTACACCACTCGCCCTTTTTTCCTGACACCCTTTTTTGATGTATGCCAGGGAGGGAGAGGTAGGGAGGGAAGGAGAGGGAGGGAGGAATCGCGCTGCGGAGGGGGCCTTTGAGGAGCCCCCCCGCTCGGCCACACGGAGCGGCGGCGATCACACCCCCCCAGCAGGTCAACCCCCTAGTGGGGAAAAAAGGGGGGAAGTTTGATCACCCTGCCTTGCACACGATCTGTGCTGCGGGCTGGAGAGCCCACGCAGCACAGATCAGAGAGAACAGCCCCGGTCCTTAAGTGGTTAAAGTCTGAAAACCACTGCGCCTGCGTTGCCGTGTCCTCACTCCCGCTAATGTCACCAGGAGCGTACTGCGCAGGCCTAGTATGGTCTGTGTCTGCGCCGTGTGCTCCTGGTGACATCAGCAGGAGCGAGCACACAGCAATGCAGGCGCAGTGGTTTTCAGACTTTAAAGTCTGAAATTACAGAAGTGAACCGGAGGCGGGGCTGGAGCATCGGTGAGTGGCTGCGCGGGGTGCAGGATGTCTGCGGGGGACCGTTAGAAGCCCTGGGTAAGTTCAACTCATTTTCCCCCGACCCCCCCTACAGTATCCCTTTAACATATGTAACAATTTTGGTAGCAATAGCATGTATGAGGGCTTTGCTATTAACCGCTAAAGTTGGCACAACATTTCACAAAAATTATGCGAAAAATTATGTGAAGTTATGAAATATTACTATTACACATGAAATGAATTCAGATTTTCTCTTAAATTTCGCATTATGATTACAATGCGTAATTGCGAATTTCAATGCGATGGCCCACCACTGCAGAAGTCATGTAAGTCTATGGCAATGGGTGTGTGTGTGAAAACCTGCCACAAGTTTTATGCATTGCGCACGCTCTGAAGTATACTTTTAGCAATACGTTTCCACACACGTGGTCGCTTTGGCCACAGGATGTGAGCATCACTTCCTGCTTGGCTGGCTGCTAGACGGGGATTACCGCATACTAAAGCAATCATTCCCAAAGGCCAATCGGTAGCCTGAAACCGGCCTCAGGGACCCCAGAAGCACTCAGATTTGGTTGCCCAGACTCAGCTTTGGTTGCCCATTACGTATACAGTGTCTCAGAAACAGGATTACACCTCTGAAGTGTTTGTAAATATTTTATTATATATTTTTATGGGACAACATGGAGGATATGATACTTTGATACAATATAAAGTAGTCAGTGTACGGCTTGTATAATACTGTACATTGGCAGATTGCCCAGCAAGCTCATGGTGAACCAGAACACCGAGGAGTGTGCAATGCTGGGAATACACAAGATGATTCTGGCGCTCAATTCTGCGCCCGATCGTTTTGCCCGCTCGATTCTGTTATCTTCCGCTCGTTTTTTCTTATCTTTTTCAATTAACTTCAATGGTGAATCAAGCGGCAAAATGATCGGAAATTATCTATCTAATTCCCAGCATAATGCTGGGAATACACGACTCGATTCTGAGCCATTCAGAGGGCTCGATAGATAATTTCCGACATGTCCGATCTCCCGCCCGATCTTTTCCATGCTCGATTCTGCATGGAGGACAAAGGGAAAAGATAAGAGAATCGAGCAGATGATAAGAGAATCGCCTGCAGAATCGAGCGGGAAAACGATCCAGCGCAGAATCTAGCGGCAAAATCGAGCCGTGTATGCCCAGCATAAGGGGCTCAAAGGATCAAAAAGCCCTCTTACTAATTGCGCTATGCAAAGCAGAAATTTGCCTTCTTACAACAGAAGGTATTTGCGATTATTCAAGTTGGAGTGAGCATATACGCACATTAAGTAAAAGGGCTTTTGGTTCCTTTTAGCTCCTTACACATTCTTAAAGAGACACTGAAGCGGAAAAAAATGATGATATTATGATTTGTAGGTGTAGTACAGCTAAGAAATAAAACATTAACCAGCTGAGCGGTCTGGACGAGCTCAGCTCGTCCAACACCGCCAGCGGCTGCCGCTCAGGCCCTGCTGGGCCGATTTTGATGAAATAAAAAGCAGCACACGCAGCCGGCACTTTGCCAGCCGCGTGTGCTGCCTGATCGCCGCCGCTCTGCGGCGATTCGCCGCGAGCAGCGGCGAAAGAGGGCCCCCCTAGCCGCCTGAGCCCTGCGCAGCCGGAACAAAAAGTTCCGGCCAGCGCTAAGGGCTGGATCGGAGGCGGCTGACGTCACGACGTCGGCTGACGTCGATGACGTCACTCCGCTCGTCGCTATGGCGACGATATAAGCAAAACAAGGAAGGCCGCTCATTGCGGCCTTCCTTGTTTATTCTGGGCGCCGGAGGCGATCGGAAGATCGCCTCCGGAGCGCCCTCTAGTGGGCTTTCATGCAGCCAACTTTCAGTTGGCTGCATGAAATAGTTTTTTTTTTATTTAAAAAAAACCCTCCCGCAGCCACCCTGGCGATTTAATCAGAACGCCAGGGTGGTTAAGATCAGATACATCAGTCTAATTGTTTCCAGTACAGGAAGAGTTAAGAAACTCCAGTTGTTATCTCTATGCAAAAAAGCCATTAAGTTCTACGACTTTCAAAGTCGTGGAGAGGGCTGTCTTCTGACTTTTATTATCTCAACTGTTAGTGAACAATTTTTTTTTCTCTGCCAGAGGAGAGGTCATTAGTTCACAGACTGCTCTGAAAGAATCATTTTAAATGTGGAGTGTTGTGTAATCTGCACATATTATAGAATGATGCAATGTTAGAAAAAACACTACATACCTGAAAATAAAAATATGAGAATATTTTCTTTGCTGCTAATCTTCTAGTAATCATTCATAGTACATAACCAATTCATTATATCATATATATTTTTTCGCTTCAGTGTCTCTTTAAGAGTTCTGATTCACCATGAGCTTGCCGGGCAATCTGTAACTCTGGTAGTGTTCCAGGTGTAGGGTCTTTTTCACATAGGAAGTGAGGTACCTTTTTCTGTTGAGAGAGGGAAGACCGGGAGCCCAATAGTGCAGTGCCGTTAGTACACACTAATGACTCAATGTTTGAGACAATGGAATACTCACAAGGATCGGTTGCAATCCTGCAACCACCGTATATGCATACAGGAAGATGACCGTTCCCGCTCGGTATCCCGGACTGTTCTGGAACTGGGCAATTGCTCTCCTCCTGCAGTCCTCTATCTGGTGGATCGTGTCCATCGTAGTGGAGGTAGACACCTCTGTGGAAGGTGTGAGAATACTGGATAGAGGTTGTGGTGGAGGTGCCCAATCTGTATGAATGTCTTGCAACTGGCTGGCTCACTCCAACCTGAATTATCACAAATACCTTCTGTTTTAAAAAGGCAAAAACCCTTTTCCACTTACCTTTTTTTGCCATTTTTGTTAATAAAGTTATGTAATTTAAAAAAAAAAAAAGGTTTTTTTTTGGCCGAATACACTATATTTCCGGGTATTGAGATTGGCCTAACATTTAGGCCAATCACAAGACTCGGAATTCGGAAATACTCCAATTTCCGTGGAAAAATTCTGCATCCTATGATTCGTCCAATGCTTCCGAGCTCTGTGACTGGGCTAAAATTTCTGCATTGCGGCATTTCCATGGAATACGACTTCCTAGACCGATTCCTGATTTTCAATGACCACTGCGGTAAGCCCAGTAAGCCCATTAACATTTGGAAACTCAGTAATTGGTATTCCAGGGAAATTCTCCAACCATCCCTAACTAACAACAAATACAGGAATCTGAAGTGTAGCAAACGATGGGATAAATGGGGTAAGACCTGAAAGGAGAATAAGCCCCATTGCAATGTAGTGAAAATGTTAATAGTGAATTTATGTAGAGTCCTCTGGCTGTCGCAAGGACCTCCATACTGCCCTCATCAAGCTGTCTGCTCCCAGGAAAGGAGGATCAATACCACTTGTCTGCCATATACGCACAGCACTGCTATGTGATATTACGCACATGTGAAATTTCATAGCGCATATCCTGTTCTCATCTCCAGCTCTTAATGATGTTCCCAGGAACTGCTCCGTTTCTTTGAAGGATCTGCCAAATCTATTAATTAACACATTAATCAAATCTTGTGCAAAGTCCTGCTTAATTAAGATTATGGTAGCAGAAGCTTAGTGATAAGGACATTGCTTCACGGCAAGCAGTGAAATGTTCTGTGGGGCTATATTTGGGCTTTCAAACACATTAAATAGGAAGAAAACCCATATTGCACTCCACAAGAGCTTGTATGTGAGTCATTTCTAAATCCAATTTGCCAGTTTATATTTCCAGAGGATTATCTGAAAGTTTGTGGAGATGGCAGCCGTGCTCGTTCAGTAGCTTTATGATTATACCATACCCAGGGCCGGCCCTAGACATTTTGCCGCCTGAGGCAAACTTAGAAAAAATTGCCGCCCCCCCAAGCCATGGGTGGGGGGGCCGCCAAGCTGGAGGGGTAGTGGGCAGGAAGGGGGTATTGGGCCTAGCGGTGGGGAGGCGGGTCGGACCTACCCCTCCCTCGCCTGGGTCCCCAGATCTGCGCTTCCCCTCCAGCTTTAAATTGTTACGTAGCTGCCGATAGTAAGAGAGACGGGCAGGGATCACTCACCTCTTCCGGTTCCAGCGTGCGCTCCACTGACGTCACATCCTGCAACGCCGTCCACTTACACTACAGTGGGCGCCATTGCAGGAAGTGACGTCAGTGGAGCGCACGCTGGGGCCGGAAGAGGTGAGTGATCCCCGCCCGTCCCTCTTACTATCGGCAGCTGCGTAACAATTTAAAGCTGGAGGGGAAGTGCAGATCGGGGGACCCAGGTGAGGGAGGTGGGGTCCGACCCCCCTCCCCACCGCCAGGCCCAATACCCCCTTCCTGCCCGCTACCCCTCCAGCTCGGCGGCCAGCCCCCTGCACCCACGAACGGGCGGTTGCCCCCCCCCCAAGAAGTGCCGCCTGAGGCAAAAGTTTCACCCCACCTCATGAGCAGCCCGGCCCTGACCATACCAGTTCAAAAATGGAAATCTATCGTATCGTGGGCCAGTGGCATGGTGTTTCCTTAAGCAATGGTTCGCACAAACACTAGGCCACTGCACCAGCACAGTTCCTTGGGCACAAGTCCTATTTGTGGGGCACTGACATAGGGTTTCTTCAAACAATGGTCGCACAAACAATATGCCACTGTGCCATCACAGTTCCTTGACCACAAGGCCCAGTTGTGGGGCAGTGACAAACTGCAGTGGCATAGTGTTTCTGCAAGCAACAGGTACTGAAACACTAGGCCACTGCTCCATGACAGTTCCTTGGGCACAAGTCCCAGTTGTTTGGCAGTGGAATAGCGCAGTGGGCGCTGAAACACTAGGCCACTGCGCCATCACAATTCCTTGACCACAAGGCCCAGTCGTGAGCCAGTGGCGTAGTGCAGTGACATAGTGTTTCTGCAAGCAACAGGCGTTGAAACACTAGGCCACTGCCCCAGCACAGTTCCTTGGGCACAAGGCCCAATCATGGGCCTGTGGCCTAGTGTTTCTACAAGCAACGGTCACACAAACACTAGGCCACTGGCTGTTCCTTGTGCAAAAGGCCCACTTGTGAGGCATTGGCATACTGTTTCTTCAAACAATGGTTGCACAAAGTGGTCATCCAGCTCATAAATCCAAGTGGTAGACCATCACCCAAAGTATTAGAAGGAGCTTACCAGCTGCTGACAACCCACATTATAAGGTTGTATGTCTCGCATTCAGTAGTAAGGGGGACCAAAAAACGACCAGGATCCAAACTTCCAACAATCCTTATTTTAGTTCAGACATACCACTCGGAAGGATGGTTACCATAGACTAACCTTAGTCTATGGGAACAATTGTTGTAATGCAAGCAGTGGCTGGGAGTAGACATTATTTGTGCCATAAGGTGCTGAGATGTTATTGTATCATGCTCTAGATAAGCTGAAGAAAACATAAGTCAATCTTGGCCTTCCGGATGGTATGCCTGAACTAAAATAAGGATTGTTGGAAGTTTGGATCCTGGTCGTTTTTTGGTCCCCCTTACTACTGAATGCGAGACATAAAACCTTATAACGTTATCATCTATGCTGGTGGCCCTGGTCGCTATCGGCTGCACCATGTCATTTCTCCTGGATGGCGAATAGTGGAGTTGATTGTTATACTGTATTATGTTGTATTGGTTCTTGTTGTATAAAAACTTTCTTATAAATAAAGAATCTTTAAAAAAAAACAAAAAAACCTTATAACGTGGGTTATCAGCAGCTGGTAAGCACCTTCGAATCCTTTGGGTAATGGTCTACCACTTGGATATATGAGCTGGATGACCACTTTAGTGAAATACAGTTGAATGTGAAACAGTGGATTCACTTATGATCTGCACTAACTTTTTAATAGTTTTATTTGTATGGACTTTTGGACATTGTCTTTTCTCAGCAGCGATCAATTACTTGATTCCCTTGGCGCTGATTCTTTGTTTATATGAATGGTTGCACAAATACTAGGCTCAAGGCCCAGTCGTGGTCTGGTGGAATAGTGTTTCTGCAAGCAAATCGCTGAAACAGTAGGCCAGTGCCTCAGCACAGTTCCTTAGGCCCAAGGCCCAGTCGAGGGGTGGTGAAATAGCGTTTCTGCAAGCAATGATCGCTGATCGCTGAAACACTAGGCCACTGCACAAGCACAGTTCCTTAGACCCAAGGCCCAGTCGAGGGGCAGTGGAATAGTGTTTCGCTGAAACACTAGGCCACAGCCCTAGGGGATGGGTAACGCACAGACTTTACAGCACAACCACACTGTTTAAAAAAATGATTGTACACAATGAAAACATTTTTTATTTTGGTTAGCAAAATCACTGTCCCACAGAGATCATTTTGGTCCTGCTAGCTTACTGCCCTTATTGTACAAAAGTAGTTCCTATACAAGTCTCGGTTTGTTTTTATGTCATAACTGGCGTTGCGTGAAAGGCCTGGTTGCGGGGCCACCATGCCAGCATGTGCTCTCCACTCACCCGGCACAACCTCCTGGTCCACCATTGCTGGCGGGCAGCACCGCTAGGGATTTTTCTCAGGGGTCGAGTCCTGCGTGGACGCGGGTGAACGGTGTTCACCCACTTTTTCTTCAGAGTGAACGCCGTTCACCCTGGCTTGTGTGGAGGGCGCAGAGCAGAGAAGGCGAGCTATGGGGACAGTGGGGATGGGCGGACATCTCCCCCCCCCCCCCCCTCATCCCTCACCTTTGTGCTCCCCTTCCTGCCTCTCCCCTCCAGCGTTGTAATGTTAAGTGTCGGCCCGGCGGCGAAAGTGGGCGGAGACTTACCTCGTTCCAGCCGCAAGGGACGCTCCGCTCTGTGTGCGGCTAGTCTGGTCTTCTAGCCGCACACAGAGCGGAGCGTCCCTTGCGGCTGGAAGAAGGCGGAAAGTCTCCGCCCACTTTCGCCGCCGGGCCCGACACTTAACAACGCTGGAGGGGAGAGGCAGGAAGGGGAGCACAAAGGTGAGGGATGGGGGGGGGGGGGAGATGTCCGCCCATCCCCACTGTCCCCATAGCTCGCCTTCTCTGCTCTGCGCCCTCCGGGTGGGGGCACACCTGGCTACCTGGGCACCTATACCCCTGCCTACATATACTGGGGACATATACACCTGCCTACATATACTGGGGACATATACACCTGGCTACATATACTGGGGACATATACACCTGCCTACATATACTGGGGACATATACACCTGCCTACATATACTGGGGACATATACACCTGCCTACATATACTGGGGACATATACACCTGCCTACATATACTGGGGACATATACACCTGGCTACATATACTGGGGACATATACACCTGCCTACATATACTGGGGACATATACACCTGCCTACATATACAGGGGACATATACACCTGCCTACATATACTGGGGACATATACACCTGCCTACAGTTACTGGGGACATATACCCCTGCCTACATATACTGGGGACATATACCCCTGCCTACATATACTGGGGACATATACACCTGCCTACATATACTGGGGACATATACCCCTGCCTACATATACTGGGGACATATACACCTGCCTACATATACCCCTGCCTACATATACTGGGGACATATACCCCTGCCTACATATACTGGGGACATATACCCCTGCCTACATGTACTGGGGACATATACACCTGCCTACATATACTGGGGACATATACCCCTGCCTACATATACTGGGGACATATACCCCTGGCTACATATACTGGGCACATATACCCCTGCCTACATATACTGGGCACATATACCCCTGCCTACATATACTGGGCACATATACCCCTGGCTACATATACTGGGCATATATACCCCTGGCAACATATACTGGGCATATATACCCCTGGCTACATGTACTGGGCATATATACCCCTGGCGACATATACTGGGCACATATACCCCTGCCTACATATACTGGGCATATATACCCCTGGCTACATATACTGGGCACATATACCCCTGGCTATATATACTGGGCACATATACCCCTGACTACATATACTGGGGACATATCCCACTGGCTACATATACTGGGCACATATACCCCTGGCTACATATACTAGGCAACTATACCTCTGGCTACATATACTGGGGACTACTATACTCATGGCTACTTATACTGGGCACACCTATAGACCTGGCTACCTGGGGGTACCTATTTTGGGGGAACTGCTGTCAGATTATCTGCATTTTTGTGGAACCGCTGTTATGTATTTTGGGGAACAGCTGCCAAATTATGTGTATGTTAGGGGAACGGCTGCTGCCAGATTACGTGTATTTTGGGGAACTGCTGCCATATTGTGTATGTTTGGGGGACCACTGCTGCCAGATTATATGTATTTTGGGTGTTGCGTGTATTTTGGGTGATCCGCTGCCAGGTTTCGCGTATTTTGGGGAACTGCTTCCAAATTATGTGTATGTTGGTGGAACTGCTGCTGCCACATTGTCTATTTTGGGGGAACCACTTCCATATTATCTGTATTTTGGAGGAACTTCTACCAGATTATGTGTCTTTCAGTGGCGGACACAGCCAGCAGTGGGCCCCTGTGCAAAATTGTAATTGTGGGCCCCCTATGACGCGCCGCGGAAAAATACGGGCGTGGCTACAACTTGCGGCGCGCCGCGGCAAAAAATAGTGGATAGAACCGCGGCAAAAAAATGGGCGTGGCAATGACCGGATGAGGGCGGAGCTAACTGTAACTTAAAGCGAACCCGGGGTGAGGGTTTATTTCCTTTTAAACAATACTAGTTGCCTGGCGGCCCTGCTGATCTATTTGGCTGCAGTAATAAACTGAATTACACCAGCAACAAGCATGCAGCTAATCTCCTCAGTTCTGACAATATTGTCAGAAACCCCTGACCTGCTGCATGCTTGTTCAGGGTCTATGGTTGAAAGAATAAGAGGCAGAGGACCAGCACGGCAGCCAGGCAACTGGTATTGCTTAAAAGGAGAGAAATATGGCAGCCTCAATATTATTCTCACCTCAGGTTCCCTTGAAAAGTGCAACGCAAAGACAGTGGGCCCAAGTTTTGGTGACCCTTTCCCCAGAAAATTCACATAATTGTGCAGGTTTTCTCAAGAAAATACACATATATGCCCAGAAAATACGTGCAATCATGTCGGCAGATATGCCCAGAAAATACGTGCAATCATGTCGGCAGATATGCCCAGAAAATACATGCAATCAAGTCGGCAGATATGCCCAGAAAATACGTGCAATCAAGTCGGCAGATATGCCCAGAAAATACGTGCAAACAAGTCGGCAGATATGCCCAGAAAATACATGCAATCAAGTCGGCAGATATGCCCAGAAAATACGTGCAAACAAGTCGGCAGATATGCCCAGAAAATACGTGCAATCATGTCGGCAGATATGCCCAGAAAATACATGCAATCATGTGGCAGACCTGCCCAGAACATACACCTGCTAATATAAATAAAACAAAAACATTTACTCACCTGCAGCAGCAGACCTCCTGTCCCAGCCTCCATCCGGCGCGCAGCTCCCATGGGTGGTTGGGTGGATAGGTAGCCTAGTGGGTGGGTGAGTGGGTGGGTGGGTTGGTAGCCTGGTGGGTGGGTGGGTAGGTAGCCTGGTGGGTAGGTAGCCTGGTGGGTGGGTGGGTAGGTAGCCTGGTGGGTGGGTGGGTAACTAGCCCGGTAGGTAGGTAGGTAGCCCGGTGGGTGGGTAGGTAGGTAGCCTGGTGGGTGGGTGGGTAGGTAGGTAGCCTGGTGGGTGGGTTGGTAACTAGCCCGGTAGGTAGCCGGGTGGGTGGTTAGGTAGGTAGCCTGGTGGGTGGGTAGGTAGGTAGCCTGGTGGGTGGGTTGGTAACTAGCCCGGTAGGTAGCCGGGTGGGTGGTTAGGTAGGTAGCCGGGTGGGTGGTTAGGTAGGTAGCCTGGTGGGTGCATGGGTAGCCGGGTGGGTGGGTAGGTAGCCTGGTGGGTGGGTTGGTAACTAGCCCGGTAGGTAGCCGGGTGGGTGGTTAGGTAGGTAGCCGGGTGGGTGGTTAGGTAGGTAGCCGGGTGGGTAGGTAGGTAGGAAGCCTGGTGGGTAGGTAGGTAGGAAGCCTGGTGGGTGGGTAGGTAGGTAGCCGGGTGGGTGGTTAGGTAGGTAGCCGGGTGGGTAGGTAGGAAGCCTGGTGGGTGGGTAGGTAGCCGGGTGGGTAGGTAGGTAGCCGGGTGGGTAGGTAGGAAGCCTGGTGGGTGGGTAGGTAGCCTGGTGGGTGGGTAGGTAGGTAGCCTGGTGGGTAGGTAGGTAGCCTGGTGGGTGGGTTGGTAACTAGCCCGGTAGGTAGCCGGGTGGGTGGTTAGGTAGGTAGCCGGGTGGGTGGTTAGGTAGGTAGCCGGGTGGGTAGGTAGGTAGGTAGCCGGGTGGGTAGGTAGCCGGGTGGGTAGGTGGGTAGGTAGCCGGGTGGGTGGTTAGGTAGTTGGGTGGGTGGTTAGGTAGGAAGCCTGGTGGGTGGGTAGGTAGCCGGGTGGGTAGGTAGCCGGGTGGGTGGTTAGGTAGTTGGGTGGGTGGTTAGGTAGGAAGCCTGGTGGGTGGGTAGGAAGCCTGGTGGGTGGGTAGGTAGCCGGGTGGGTAGGTAGGTAGGAAGCCTGGTGGGTGGTTAGGTAGTCGGGTGGGTAGGTAGGAAGCCTGGTGGGTGGGTAGGTAGGTAGCCGGGTGGGTAGGTGGTTAGGTAGCCGGGTGGGTAGCTATCCGGGTGGGGGGCCCGACTCCTATCCTCCCTCCCTCCCTTCCTCACCTCGGGGGGCCCCCTCCCGATATGCGCGGCGGGAGAGCGAGCGGCAAATGCAGGAAGTCTTCAGGGCTCTCCAGGCATCCGCTAGAGGCCAAGCCGCTGAGTCTCCAATATGTCTCCAACTGGAGACATATTGGAGACTAAGCGGCTGGGCCTCTAGCGGATGCCTGGAGAGCCCTGAAGACTTCCTGCATTTGCCGCTCGCTCGCTCGCTCTCCCGCCGCGCATATCGGGAGGGGGGCCCCCCGAGGTGAGGGAGGGAGGGAGGATAGGAGTCGGGGGGCCCCCCGGGGGAATAAAATAATAAAAAAAAAATATAAAAAAAAAAAAAATACTTAATGGGCCCCTGAAGAAAACGGAACTTCAGGGGCCCTCGTGCGGCGGCACGGCCTGCACGGCCGTATGTCCGCCACTGGTGTCTTTTTGGTGAAATGCTGTGAGATTACATCTATTTTTGGGGGATACACTACGGCAGAGCTCAAACTTTCTTTGGCAGACCTTTTACATCACTGCTAAGGTCATGTATATTTGGCCCCACCCATAACCACGCCCACGGTGTGCTTGACCATTCTCCGAGTGAGTCCACTCACTTCTTTTCTCAGGACTAGACCCCTGATTTTTCTGGTGAAGAAAATTATGTAGAGTGCAAGCGGCTAGAACAATGACCTCGACTTTTTTCTCTGAAGCCACATTGATGGAGGTTAGGAAAGCACTAAAACGCTGGGCCAGGATTCTAAAAGGGTTTCCAACTACACGTCTTGCACGTGAAAGTCTGTAGTTAAAAATCATTTTGTCCTTGTCCAGTCCACGTTAAGGGTACAGTTTCATGAGATTCTCCCCCAAAGCAAACACCTCATCGGGAACAAAAACAAAGTTCAAATTTGCCACTGCGTCCGTATTACTTGGAAGATTGAGTTGTTTTTCCTTCATGCGCCTGTTGAATTCTTTTCCCTCCATGACACTACCATCCAAGATGGGTCCGTTTTTCCCTACATCCACCATCATAAATTTGTAACGTGCGTTAACATGGCACCCGGTGCTCAAAAACAAGATGTGGCTACCACCAAGGGTAAAAACCACAACACAGGCTCAGTTCAGATGCAAGAGGGGATTACCACTTTATAAAAACAACTGGACATACAGTAGGTTCAAATATACAACTTACATTACGGGTCCATGCACTTTGGACCCTGGCTGCATCAATTTGCCTAAAAGTTTTTTGCACAGACAATAAAAGTCACATGCACTTTACACATATAAAACCGTCTCTGGTTCTCCTGGGAGCAGGGCCGGCGCTATCATTAAGGCAAAGGAGGCAGCTGCCCCAGAGCTTGTAGGGGCCCCCAGTGGCTACAAGAGGAAAAAAAAATTTTCAAATCGGCCTTATAGTTTTTGAGAAAATCGATTTTAAAGTTTCAAAGGAAAAAAAAAAAACACATTTAAAAACCTGCCGACTTTAATGGTTAATAGCAAATCCACCTTAAGGGCTGGAACCCACAAGAGCGTTTTTTTGAGCATTTTGGCAGCGCTGCGATACGCTAGCGTTTTGCCAAAACGCTCAGCTGATGTTAATGGATGGGGCAACTTCCACAGGAGCGTTTGCGTTTCCCAGAAACGCAAACGCAGGACATGCAGCATTTTGGGAGCGTTAGCGCTTCAATGTAAAGTATTGAAACGCTAGCAGAAACGCTCAGCAAAACCTAAACTGAGCGGTTTTGCTAGCGTTTTGCGGTTCAGCACACTGTAACAAAATTAAAAATAATTCACAGGCCCAATCAGGATAAAAACGCAAAACGCAAAACGCTACACAACCGCTGAGCAAAAAAATACAATGTTGCAAAACGCGACCGCAAACGCGCATGAATCCGCTTGCAAACCGCTCAGACAAAACTCTAGCGGTAGCGTTTTGCGTTTGCTGTTTTCAGTGGGTTCCAGGCCTAAATGCTAGAAACCCTAAATTTGCAGGATATGTTAAGGAGATCATTAGGAATAAGAGGAAAAAACAATTTTTCAAAAAGACCTTATAGTTTTTGAGAAAATCGATTTTAAAGTTTAGAAGGAAAAAAGTATAGTTTTAAATGTGGTAAATGTCACTTTTAGTAGCAAACCTAATGGTAGTGTAATTTTACATGCATCAAACGAAAGCGCAATAAATTTCCTGATGGGTTTTCCAGGGGGTCTATACGCAGCCGCAGCGCTTTGGCCAGGGATCGCTATACAGCCGCAATATGGCTGTATGAAGATCCCTGGCATTTTTTCCTATTTTCTCAATTTTTTTTATGTTTAGAGTGTGGGAATTTAAAAAAAAAAAAAAATTATGTGGGGTCCCCCCTCCTGAAACTTTTTAACCCCTTGTCCCCCATGCAGGCTGGGATAGCCAGAATGTGGAGCTCTGACCGATTGGGACTTCACACCCTGACTATACCAGCTGCAAAAAAGGTCCCCTAATGCCGATTTTTGTTCCGGGGTATATGTTGAGGGGGCTCCCCAGGTTTATTTTGCCCTGGGGCCCCATTGTTGCTTAAACCGGCCCTGCCTGGGAGTAGCCTGTTCTCCTTCCCTCTTTCGATCGGAAAAGGAATTGGACAAGAAATCATATGTGTTTCCACAAAATTTGATGGCATTTTCGAGCGATAACCAAGTAGAAAACAATCGGAATCGAACATGAAAACACATCCATGCGTGTTGAGTATTTACAGTCGACCGATAAAGTTTCAACTGGCAAACTGATCCAATTTATCGATCGTAATTAGGTTCCAGGGTAAAATTGCATCGTGTATTCCCACCATAAGTTGCACTATTTGATGCAAAGCAACGCTGTGACCCATCGATTGACCACCGCTCTGACCAACATCGATTTTCATCAGTTTTAGACCAAAATCAAACGCATTTCACCAATCAGACATCATGGTGCAATAGAATCCTACCAGATTTGCCGGGAATCGAGTGGGAAAATCGATGGCTGTATGGCCTGCTCAATAGACCTGCCTGGAAAGTGTAAAGTCCAGTACACATTAGGGGTAGAGCATAAACCGTATACAGTTTTAGCCACTGAAGAAGCAAGGCTCGACCTTGTGAAACAGCTGTCAGGCTCTGCACCCCACTACGTGTAACCACTATGTCTTCCCAACTGGATTAAAGGCCTTATACAGCTGCAGTGGCATGCCATCCCCTAGTATCTGTTAGATGAAACCCAGCAGAGGTGGTCAATATCAGCGGAGGCGGACGATATCAGCTGCCTCTGCCAAGTTTAAGCCAGCGTGCAGTAGTCCCCGACCCCTTCGGGTACTCAGCCAGTGATAGTCCTGCAAGCTGTTCTCCCCACTTAGGGCCCTTTTCCACCAGCGCGTTTGCGCTGGCTGAATCGCAAAACCGCAAACCGCTAGCGATTTTACAATCGCTACGGTTTGCTTTTTAACATAGGAATCGCGGTAGGTCATTTCCACTACCGCGATTCGCTTTTGTCGGGAACGCGAACGCGCGGCGGAGCGATAATTGCCGCGATTTTGCTATGCAGTGCATAGCATAGCAAACGTCGGGGGAATCGCCGGTTTTGCGATTCAGCAATCGCTAGCGTTCAGCGTGAACGCTAGCGATTGCAGGTGGAAAAGGGCCCTTACTGTCACTCCTGGGCCTCACCTTTGCCCCCCCTCCCCCGCATAGCATTTGCATCAATGTGGAATACTTATGCAAAACAGAAGTTAACAATCTGACACATCATCGCATTCCAGCAGTTCTGGAGGTGTGTTTAGCTTACAGGGACAACAAAGACACAATTTGCATATTCAGCAGTGATGCATCGTGGGAGATATCATATGCTCACTCCAACCTGAATAATCATGAATACCTTCTGTTTTTAAGAAGGCAAACTTCTGTTTAGCATAGCATTTTGGTAAAGGAGGCTTTTTGGTCCCTTTTAGCCCCCAATGCTGGGAATACACGGTGTGTTTCCGCGGCTCGATTGAGCCATTTAGATGGCTCGATTGATAATTTCCGACATGTCCGATCACCCGCCCAATCGATTCCGCATGGGGGACAATGGAAAAAGATAAGGAAAATGAGCAGAAGATAAGAGAATCACCTGCGGGGTCAAGCGGGGAATCGATCGGTCGGTCGGCAGAATCGAGCTGCGGAAACGCACTGTGTACTCCCAGCATTACACACTCCTAGGAGTTCTGCTTCACCAGCAAGGGCAATCTGTAATCTGTAAAGTTCACTGGATTGGAAGCAATGCCCGGAACTAAACTAGAGTCCTGCTTCTGTCTGTGCAGCTGGCTTGACGTGCATTGTGCAGATTGGTAAATTGTGCGATTTGATAAATGTAATACCTTATTTTTCGGACTATAAGATATAAAAAAAAAAAAACAAGGAAAAAAAATATACTAAACCTAGAGGCGCCAGTGTGCTCAGAGGCGGCTGTCATGTACCACCCATCCAGCTTTCTACATTTTGGGTCGGTGATGTTGTTTGACTCCATGATCCATGGGCAGAGAACGGAGGAGTTTGGTGACAGTCGGACCAACCCGTATTCGCAATGGGATTTGCATGTTCTCGGTGTGGCGGAGAACAACCTCTATGCTACGTACACACATGCGACAACGATCGTTCGTAGTCAACGTCGAACGAACTTTTAATTGATGAAAGAACGACCTAAGTAATGTTAGTTTTAAAAGGTGTGTAACGATCTGATCGTTAGAACGAACGTTACATCACGTAAAAGCACCTATTGCGCTTGCGCATAAAAATGAAAAGTTCCATGGAGAAATAGTGAAATGCGCATGTCAAGCCTAGTACGAACGACCGTTCCCAACGATGTACTACTTTTGCAAACGATCGTTGTTGGAAAAAAATCCGCCAAGATAGATCGTTCGTTTTGAAAGATCTAGCTCGTCCGTCGTTAGACTTAATGGTCGATGGCTGCTTTTTTAAAAACGATCGTCGTTTGAAACGATCGGGGAACGATCGTTTCAAACGAATATAGTCGCATGTGTGTACGCACCTCTATGGCGCCAGAAATTCGCATATAGGCTTCCCGGATGTAATCCTGGCCCTGGTAGCAGCCTAACAATATTGGCATTGGTGAGCGCACAAACACGTGCCTAGAAGAATCATTCATGTGGTAAGTGGTGGATAAAGGGCTGTGTAAGAAGAGCCTACATTTATTAAAATAAAAAATCCCACTCAATAGCACACAACTGCTGAATCACTAAGCTTTCAGCATCTCCCTCTATGGTCTGATGTCACCCGGGCAAGGCTTGCAGAGTGTTACCAATTAATACCAGGTGGTTTTCAATACATCCAGGTAGAGATGGATTAAAGCAGATCCGAGATGAAAAACTAACTCTAACAAGTAACTTGTCTATAGATCTTATCTAAAGTTTAGATAGTTTACACAGCAAATCTAGCTGCAATCAGCTTCAACAGTTTATGATTATTTATTCCTGTGATACAATGAGGGCAGCCATGTTCTGTTTGTCACACTACACACAGGAAAGCTGATAGCAACTCCAGCTCTCAGCCTGTGACAAATTCACTCCCTTTCCCCCTCCCTCCCCCTCTCTGCCTGAAATCTCTGGCTAGTAACCTCCTCCTCCACCCGCCAAGACTGAGCTCCCATAAGCCTTTGCTACAGTGCCAAGGCTCTCTGGAAAAGCCGTGGGCCAGGCTTGTTTAGTTTATAGCGAATTAGAGTATTAAAACAAAAAAGTATTTGGCTTGAGGAATGCCCTATAAAGTATATGAACGGGACACAATTATGCAATGAGTAAAAGTTTATCTCGGATTCACTTTAAGATGAAGCCCAAGGCAAGGTAGTAGATTTGGGGCAACCTTGTGGCCATTTTGGCAAGCTGAAGTGAAGAGAGGTAAAAAAAAAAAAAGTAGCAGGTGGGCCCTTTGACACCCACTAGGCCCCAGGCAACTGCCTTGGTTGCCTGGTGGATGCATCCAGGGCAGATTCTCTGGAGCAAATAGGTTCTCATATGAGCTCCAACTATCATTTTCTTCTAATATATTCTACACTGTTTACAGTTTGTCTGACCTACTAAAGTATCTATTGGCAGAGGTAACGATCTCCTCTGTATAGGACCCCTGTGGTTCTAGATGTGTGTGGAGGAGGACAATTAATATGACAGCGCTCAGTAATGCAGCTTCACTGTCCAATCGATGCAAGTGACTGATGCTTATACTTATCCCATAACCTGTCAGGAACTTACATTCTCTACAGGATCAGATGAAAGTCAGGAAATCAACACTGACTTCTTATTTCAGATACAGGAAAAAAAAAAAAAAAGACACTTAACGCAACTTCAAATATGCCTCATGAATATTTGATGAGTACAGCACTGCAGGAATGTCACAGGCCTCATTAGCTGCAATTTGTTAACATTGCCACACAAGAAAGATTTAAAGACAGCTTCTGTCTTGTTTGGATGTCTCATTTTCAAAGTTGGACGGGCGTCAGATCCTTTTTACCCCCAATATTGTAATGTTTTTCTATCACTGCTTTACATATTACCACAGCCCCTCCTTCCCAGCAGCCACCTTTGTATTAATATTTAAACAAGAGAAAAGCACAGAATTGCCTGTTTCGGTAAGTCATGCGAGGCCCGAGATAGAAGTCTTTAAATATTAAAGGCTTTGGATAAAAGAGGAATAGTGGTTGCTTTAATGTGAAGCCGAGGTGAAAATAAACTGACGAAATAAACAATTGTATTTATCCTCCTACTCCTAAATTTTTTCTTTTTTTAGAAATCCCATGGTTTTATTTTATATAATATGGGCAGTAGTGGTTAGCGCATGCAGAGCTAGGTGCCCCGGTTTGGATTCCAGTACACTATCTGCACAAAGTTTGTATGTTCTCCTCATGTGATTGTGGGTTTCCTCCAGGCACTCCAGTTTCCTCCCACATCCAAATAAGTTAACTGGCTTCCCCCTAATTTGGCCCATTTGGCCCTAGACTACGATACATGTATAGACTTATGACTATGCTAGGGATTAGATTGTGAGCTCCTCTGAGGGACAGCTAGTGACAAGACAATATATACTCTGTACAGCGCTGCAGAAGATGTCGGTGCTATATAAATACAAAATTATAATAATATTTGAACATTTACAAAGTAGATTGAATGTTTTATTGTCTCTGCTCAATAGTAGTCTATTAAGAGTTCCATAGATAAAATACATGGACTATTTACCTTTTTCTATCTTTCCCCTGCCCTCAGAAGTTGTATTCTGCCAGTAAAATTTTTATGGCTGTAATTTGCTTATCAGTATACGGTGGCGTCCTTGTGAGTTCCAGTATACTTCCATAGAATGTTAAAGAGAAACAGTAAGGGCCCGTTTCCACTAGAGCGAATCCGCATGCGTTGTCTGCATGCGGATTCGCATAACTAATACAAGTGGATGAGACTGTTTCCACTTGTCAGTTTTTTGGTGCGTTTTTCTGTGCAGGATTTTTCTGCACGGTAGGGCCTGCAGAATTCGCCTGCGTGTGGAATGCAGGCGATTCGCAGGCAATGTATTTAATAGGGGAAAACGCACATGCGTTTTTTGCCGCGATTTCGCGTGCGAAATCGCACTAAAACTAATGTACATTGAGCCAGGCAGTGACATGGTTAAAATCGTTGATAGCCTGCCTATGCGAAATCGCATGCGAAATCGCGGCAAAAATCGCATGCGGAATCGCATCCGCATGCGATTTTGTCAGCGGTGGAATCCCAGCGATTTGCACCGCACTAGTGGAAACGGGCCCTAACCAAGAATTGAACCTCATCCCAATCAGTAGCCGATACACCCTTTCCCATGATAAATATTTTCCTTTTCCCAAAGGATCATCAGAGGCCTCTGTATGGCTGATATTGTGGTGAAACCCCTCCCACAGTGTAATGTCATGACGATGGTTATGACATCACACTGTGGGAGCCTTGTTGCATTGTGGGAAATAATAGCTGTTTTCAACTGCCAAAAAAGCAAGCATCATCTCCTTCCACTGACATCACCTGCCAGCAGTAGAAATGTCACCATGTGATAAATATCAGAATATAAATCAGGGAGAGGAAAGATTTTACAATGGGCAAACACTGACTAAATCGTTTATACATAATTATTGTAAAAATAAAGGCCTTTTTTATTACATTATTTTCACTGGAGTACCTCTTTAAACGTCTAAACACAGGACAGGCCTTAAAGAGAACCTGAACTGAAAAAGTCAAATTAACCATACACAGGTCATACTTACCTCCTGTGTAGTCGACTACTCTTTCTCCTCTCCTGTGTCCTGTTTGTCCACTGTGATCAATGGAATTCTCTGTCCTCCATTTTGAAAATGGCCATTACCCCATAACAGCTTCCTGAGCAGCACACTGTTAAACTGTAATATCACCCACTTGAGCCATAGGGAAGCATGGACATTACCTTGCACATTCAGTTGTAACTGACAGCTGCTGATATATAACTGACAGTAACTGGTATATTTTAGTTCTGACAAAATATTATCAGAACTGGAAGGGATCACTATAAGAAGAAAATGTTGAGCTTCTGAGAGGAACTGGCGGAGAGGTTAGTATATAATATTCATTTGCAGCTACATCATGTGTTTATTTTAAATAATTTTACTCACTTCAGGTTCCCTTTAAAAGGACCGCTATCGTGAAAAAAGTAGGCAGTTAAAATCTGACAGAACCGACTAGTTTTGGGCCAGTCCATCTCCTCATAGGGGATTCTCAGGGTTTTCTTTGTTTTCAACAGCATTTCCTGAACAAGTTTAACTGCCAAAATAGTAAGATACCAACTAGCCTCCCTACTTGCAAACTAGTTTGGTAGGTAGACTTGGAAACTGCCATTCAGAGAATGCTTTTGCAAACAAAGAAAACCCTGAGAATCCCCCACGAGGAGATGGACTAATCCAAAACCTGTCAGTTCTGTCAGATTTTGATAGATTTTTTCGCTGTAGTGGTCCTTTAATTTTAGCTTTGATCTAAGAGGAGCTGAAAATGTGTTTTTCATGCTTCATAGCAAGCAGAGTTACCTTGGGCAGAGCCGGATCTTTGCAGGGGGCTAATCACTCCGAAATGAATGATTAATTGCTTCATAGCTGATGAATCAATCAAGCTGACAGGTATCAACATTAGTCTTCTGAATCTGATTAGTCCTGTGCAATGGCCTGGTTAGGCCCAGGGGAGTTTTCCTTCATTGGAGAGCAAGATAAATTACTTTTCGACATCTCTACCGTGGAGCTTTGCTCCTACCCCAGCCAGCCCACTATCCCAACTGTGGACTGGACTTATCAGCATTCTTATAAGGCCTGGAACCCACTAGAGCGGTTTTTTGAGCATTTAACCTCTTGCCTGTCCAATTCCCGCGGCAAGGGGGCAGCGTAGCACTTTAAAAAAAAATTTTTTTTAATCAGGTAGCAAGCCCATGGCTCGCTACATGATAGCCGCTGAGCGGCGGCATCCCCCCACCCACTCCGATCGCCTCCGGCGATCAGAGTAAGCAGGAAATCCCGTTCAGAACAGGATTTCCTGCTGGGCTTAACCGGATGACGTCACCAACGTCATAGGGAATCCTGATCCACCCCTCAGCGCTGCCTGGCACTGATTGGCCAGGTTGCGCAGGGGTCTGGGGGGGGGGAGCGGCTCGGCACGGCGGGTAGCGGCGAATCGGCGGGTAGCGGCGGCGATCGCGTACCACACACAGCTAGCAAAGTGCTAGCTGCGTGTAGGAAAAAAAAAATTGAAAATCGGCGCAGCGGGGCCTGAGAAATCCTCCTACGCAGGTTACCCTGAGCTGAACTCGGGATAACCGGCAAGGAGGTTAAGGAGCGCTTTCAGTCGCTAGCGGTTTCCCTAAAAGCTCTGCCAATGTAAATGGAGGAGACAGATTCCACTGGTGCGATTGTGATAAGGGAAATCGCAATCACAGTACATGCAGCATTTTGGGAGCGTTTCCATTCCAATGAATCGTATAGGAGCAGGGAAATCGTTCTGAAAAACGCTATCACCAATCGCTAGCGATTGCGTTAGATTTTTGCACTTTCTAGTGGGTTCCAGGCCTCAGACTGAGGGCTGTTAGGAGCCTTGAGACACACTGTGACTGCTTTCTGAGAGCTTTTCTGACCACCAGCTTTTCTTAAAAAAGCAAAACGCTTCTATTGACTTGCATTAAAATTGAAGTAAGAGCTCCACAATTACTCTTTTTTAAAATATTGCGATTGCCTTGATTTTACTGCGATTTTAACCATTTATGCCGCGCGGACGTGAGCCTCACATCCGCAGCTGCTACAGCCGCAGGGACGCTCTAGTCACGTCCCTGCAGATTGGGGAAGGGTTGGTAGGCGTTCGTGCGAGCAAATGCCTACGATCGCGTTGTTGCTGGGAGCAGGGGGGATTGGCTGCACCTGTGCCAATCTGTATATGTCTGCCAAGAATGAACACTGTTTTTGTTCAAAAACAGTGTTTATTCTTAAATAGAGCAGCCGCGCTTCGTCCCTTCTGCCACCTGATCGTTAGATTTATGAATGGGAACTTTGTTCCCATTCATTGATCTCCCCGCATCCCACCTGTGATGCAGGCTTCCATTGAAGCCTGCGTCACTTCCCTAGTTACGGGATGAAAGTGATACTCCGCTCAAAACATCATCCTACCAGCTGTGCAGGAACCCAGGTTTGCTCGACCCACAGATCCGTATAGTGAAGTTGAAGTCCGCACAAAGCAGGTGGAATAAAATGGCTTTATTAAATCAGGCACATATCAAAAAGGATAACCAAACACCACTTGCTAACATGTTTCGGACGTAGTACCGTCCTTAATCATAGCATAGGTAGATAGTGACAGGAGTGACTCTTATAAAGTCAGAGCCACGCCCAATGACACAAACTCACAAGCCCCTCCCAAGAAAAGGAAGTGTACATAAAACTGAGACAAATTCTCAGAATGAACATAAAATCAATAAATAGCAAACATATAATTAAAGATCAAAGTAGTACAATACTTCCCTAGTTACAATGTAGCAACACATCGTTTCCTGTGTGGCGTACTTGTACGCTACATAGGATTTTGCTCAGCAGGGGCATCTTGTGGCAAAATAGTAAAATTACATCTACTGACTTAGGAAATACAAAATCGCTTTGTGCAGCAATTGCATTCGCGTTTTTAAGAATAAATACACTGTATTTTTTATTTTCTGAATCAAAGAGTTCACTTCCTGACTTGCGTCAGGGAGTGGAAAAACGCAATCGCTCTGCAAAAGTTCTTAGAAAAGTGCTTTAAAAAAAACGCAGTGTCCACCCTAGTGCCGGGAGGAGAAAAAAAAAATCGCCAACAAAATTGAAAATCACTGGCGTCAGCGATTTCGATTTTAGATGTGAACGAGGCCTAAAGGTGCATTTTTTTTCAGTTTTGCATCTATCGCCATTTACAAGCTTGTAATTAAAATATAATAGTAATATACCCTCTTGACATGCATATTAAAAAAGTTCAGACCCTTAGGTAACTAATTATGTTTTTTTTAAATTGTATTTGTAAAAAAAATGTAATTGGAGTTTTAAGGTGTGGGAGGTAAACAGTTAATTTTAAATGTAATTGAATGTGTATATTAAAAAAAAAAAAAAAATGTATGTAGATGTAGTTTTACTATTTGGGCACAAGATTGCCTCGGTCATTTTTATTTTTTTTCATCCTGCGCTTACAAGCAGTGAAGGGAGGACGTGAAACTTTTTTTTTACTTTAGAAAGATTGCAGCTTCTCATAGAAGCCGTTGGTCTTTCTAATGGGAACTGCGTTCCCATTTATTGATCTCCGGGCTAGCGGGGAGTGGCACGGGAGCGCGCACGATTGGCCGCGGGAGTGTGCAGCAGCCTTTTGTACGTAGCAGATACGTCCAAAAGGCTTAAATGGGTACATTTGTCAGAGATGCTCATCATCTTTACTGCTGGCAAGCTAAATCCCTGTGGAATGATCATTTGGGTACACTCACTGCCATATTTTTTTGAGAAAGGGTAGCACATGTTCCGTGTGACAGATTTTATGACCTCTGTATTGGCTGGCGGCGATGACGTGATCTCTGTGCATGCTAAAACCAGAAGCAAACATAAGACATGATCACTATTATCTAATTCAGAGACTTCCTAATCAGTCACATACATGGCCATAACAATAGAGGGTCTGTCCCTCTTTCTTCCCCCTTTATGCCAAGTACATATTTACATCACCACAACCCTGCTGCTTCCTAACTCTGCAGTGCCAGTGTGCACCAACTTTCAACCATTAGGACCAGTTCACACGCACTGGCAATCCAGCGCAGGAGATTTGGGCGCAGCCGGCACCACCGTAGGCCATAATAGGAATTACGGCAATAGCGGCGCAGTGAGTAACTTCAGCATGGTCAGAAGATGGAGTTGAAGTTACTTTTCAAACACTAATTCAGCCTCCAACAATAGCTGGAAGCCGAATTATTTTATTCCCCACTATCCATGTGGACCTAGAGGGGGAATAGTATTTAATGTCGCTGGGAACTTGTGCAGCAGCATAAGCCATACCGGCTGTATCCTGAGCCCAAGTCTCCCGGGGGCGAATTCTCTCGTACGGGTTCACACTTGCTTAAAAGGTGTACCCATTCAGGATGTTTTTTAAGCTCAGCTTAAAGGGAACCAGAGATGAACGTTTCACACAAAATAAACATATCAGTCGATGGCTTGTAAAGAATAAATGCTCTACCTGATAATTTCGCCGCTCTGGTGTGCCTTTTTTAGTGTTTTTTATCCATTATTGCTCCAGGAAAAATCAAATATGGCCGCCGGCTCATATCCCTTCTGCTTCCGGGTTATGAGTTGTTCTGGATGTGCTGTCTAGGCTATATGAGACTAGGCTGCTATTTAGGCTATATGAGAAAGGCTGCTGCAGCTGGTATAATGTGCAGCTGCCTGTAGGAAGTGTCTCTCATAGAAATGAAACTGCAGTCATCATTAGTATCTATGCTGAGAGCACACAGATCATATTGCAGGCTTGCAGCCACACTTGTCTGTTTCAGAGCTTCTCTCTCAGCAGGAGCAGCCCCTCCCATGTCATCACAGCTCTCAGTATGTAAAGCAGGAAATCTTAGCCAGGAGGTGGCAGGCTTGGGCTTGAAAAGACTCCACAGAAGAGTGACTCAGCTCTAATGATTCCAGGTCAAGCCTAGACTGAGCCAGTGGGAGATTCTTATCACAGCTGCTAATAGACTAATTAAGCAGATAAGAATGAAACTAAAAGCAGGGTAGGTGTTTACTGTCACGTTCCCACTGATAAATGTAATAAAATACATGAGGATGCTTCGTCTCTGGTTCTCTTTAAGCACAGGAAGCGGATCCTATGTTAAAAATAGTATCTGCTTCCACTTGTTACAAAACTGTGCTGTGGTGACGTAGGGCCTGGGGGTTACAGAAGCCGGCCACAATTGTGAGAGAGGCAGGCTTTGTCTATTCACGGGGCCCTTCAAAGTTTTCAGATGGGCCCTACACCCTAGTTTTGCCCCTGGTCACATGATCAAATCAATCACATACTTTTTCATCTCTACAAAGTCACTACTATGTATGGTGCAAGCCAATTACAGCCTCCCTATCCTAGAGGTAAGTATTCATGCTAAACACAAACTCCACCCTCCCCCTTATAATCATCTTCAGATCTATGCCATGGAATTTACAGGGTATCTCCTCTTTCAGCCCTGCTGCAAGGCTATGTAACCCTGACTCGAGCCGTAGCCGTCCACTGAAACAGGAAGTAGTATTTTACCTCTGTAAGAGGTCAGACACACGATAAGCGCTTTTCTGTGAAAGGGAATGTGAGCAATCTTTAAAATGCTCAGAAATACAGTGACCAGATTTTTGTAGGCTCAACCTGGGACAGGGTTGGGGGGGTGCGGCGCACTTAGCACTCCGCGCCGAAAAATGTGGTGGCTGCGCGCCGCATCGAAAAATGGGCATGGCCATGACATTCTATGGGCGGAGCTAATGTAATGATGTAACAGCGAGGCATAAGAAAGCAGTGTTTACGCCATGATGTGGTCAAACGAGGATTCGCATCATGGGTGTGCAGCAGGGCTGTGGAGTCGGTACAAAAATCTTCTGATTCCAACTCCGACTCCTCAGTTTCTGAAACCACGACTCCAACTCCGACTCCGGGTACCCAAAATTGCTCAGACTCCGACTCCTTAGTCTAATACTTAACAGGGCTGTGGATTTTGTACAAAAATCATGCGACTCCGACTCCCGACTCCTCAGTTTCTGAAACCACGACTCCGACTCCAAGTGCCCAAAATTGCCCCGACTCCGACTCCACAGCCCTGGTGTGCAGAAACTGTGTGATGCTATTTAATAGTATACCGTAACCCCAAAGCAGCAAACATAGCCAACTATGACCATTAAATAATAAATGCAGCAACAGTTACGCCGGACACCACAAAATAAACACAATGGGCAACATGTCAGCACAAAATAAATGTATTGCGGGCAACATTTCAGCACAAAATAAACGCAATGGGGGCAAACATGTCAGCACAAATTAAACGCAATATGGGGCAAACATGTCAGTACAAATTAAACGCAATATGGGGCAAACATGTCAGCACAAATTAAACGCAATATGTAGCAAACATGTCAGTACAAATTAAACGCAATATGGGGCAAACACGTCAGCACAAATTGAACGCAATACGGGGCAAACATGTCAGTACAAATTAAACACAATGTGGGCACATTTCACCTGGAAAAAAAAAAGCATTTACTCACCTGACATAAGACAGGTCCCCTCACGCAGCCGGCCTCTGTTGTGTGCAGCTCCTCCAGACGATCCTCCTTCAATCTCCCGCTCTCCTCTCAAAGGCAGAGCAGGGCTACGGCAAGATGGCATCCGGAGGCGGAGCCCTGTACTGGAGACACAAATAGTCTCCAATACAGGGCTTCGCCTCCGGACGCCATCTTCCCGTAGCCCTGCTCTGCCTGTGCCTGCCGGAGCACAATGCAGACTGCTGGAGCGGGGCATGAACTAGCGCAGCGTCTATGAGACGCTGCGGCTAGTTCATTGTGCGGTGGCCAGAGTCCCGAGGCCGGGACGTCCCGCTGCTAAAAGCGGGACGTTTCCCGGGACCTCATGCAGCCTGGGACAGCGGACCCCGAGGGCGGGATGCGTCCCGGGTAAAGCGGGACGTATGGTCACCGTATCAGAAAGCGCCAATCCATCGCAAGCGCTCAAAAAAACGCTTATAGTGTGTCCGAGCCCTAAGAGAGTATTAAGTATGCATACTTTTGTGAAATCCCAGCTCAGGCATAGTTTTCTATATGCTGTTAAAACATTATTTCAAATGAATTAGGCATAAAAAACACTATGCAAAAAAATATTCCAGAAACGACTCGCTCCACCAGTTCGTAGGTTCCTCAGAAAAGGACACTGCCTGCTCATATCCTGTCAGTTTGAAACACTCCATTTTTTTCGTGGCCTGTGTGTTAATTTGGAAGGGGGGGGGGGGGGGGGGGTGAATCCTTTTACTTCCTCCTGATTGACAACCAGGGGCGTTACTAGAAACCGGGGCACTTCAGCCGGAAAATGAGTGTTGCCACACACAGAATATGGGTGTGGTTATGGGTGGAGCTAAATTTACATGAACTTAACAGCGGTCTAAGTAGGCTTGCCCAGCAAAATGTTGCATGAAGCACCCCTTTCCTTTAATACAGCCCCCCCCCCCCCCAAAAAAAAATGCAGCATATCACATAAATAGGCAGTGTCACTGTGAGAAAACGCGGAAAAGCCGGCGTGAGTACTCAGAGCAAGGCGGCTGATTCCGCGTCCAACGCGGCAGGTTGCGCGCGTGGGTCTGCATCCACTGGCATGACGGAGTGCGAGGAAACCGCCGCATGCTTTATGAACAGGGCGGCGGATTCCGCGTCAGACGCGGATGTTGGCACGCATAGGCATAGTTCTGACAGTAGTGCTGAATGCGGAGGAACCGCCGCATGCTTGGACAGCGGTGCGGCTGGTTCCGCATCCAACACAGCAAAAACAGTACAACACATGTCTGGTGTGGCTGGGACTGATAGTCCACACAGGTTCAGGAAGACTCGCGCGGAGTGGCAGAGCCTTTATGACAGTCAGAAGGGCGTCAGCTGACCAAGCCGGTTAGCTGACAATTCTAGCAGTTTTCATTGGTCCAGCACTTAGGGGTGGCGCTGGAGAGCGCTGGGGTATATATACTGGGTGCTGGTCATTTCTCTGGTGTCTGGCGTTGCGATCACTACGTGGTAGCACTCAGACCTTCTGTCAGTATCTGTGTTATTATCTAGACCAGTTTCCAAGGTGTTGATGACCAAGGAGCTCACACCTTAGTCTAGGAATCCTGTTACCATCTGTATTATTATCTAGACCAGTTCCGGGGTGTTGATGATCTAGGAGCTCACACCCAAGTCTAGGCATTGTTGATTATTTGTTATGACCTTCTGCTTTCCTGACCACTCTTCTGATCTCTGATTAGGTACTACGCTATATCTGATACTCTGTTGCCAAACTCTGCTAGTCTTAGGATTCCGCATCTGTCTCCTGTCTCTGTACCTAATCTGTCTGTGTGTTAACGACCTGGCCTGTCCGACCTCGAGAACTATCTTCCCTGTTGGGAGATAGTTCCCAGTCCTGTCAGTGACACTTCACCTTGGTGTCACTCACTCTCATCCTTCCCACTCTCAGCCTGGCTCCGCCCCTTGGGGAGCTTCAGACCAGTGGAAGGAACCTGTTCTCTGAGCAGTATCTTGTACTGCCCAGCACCCTCTACGCGGGTGCTCTCCTCAAAGTATACTGTTGCACCAAACACTCATATTACTCAGGTGTCCAGAGGTTAGAGATATATCTGATTATTGGTGATACTGCAGATCATCAATAAATCGGGTATATATCTGCATTCTCGGTGATACTGCAGATCACCGGTAATCAGATCCTCTCTGTGTTACACCGATCGTTACAGTCACTTAAACATAACTAGACAGTTACCTGCTTCCATGCAGGCTGGTCTAGCCTGCCACCAGGTTATCTGGCAGATCCCCAAACCATTACCTGACCTTCTAGTGGACCCCCTCCCATTCAAGCACTACAACTTTCAGCATGCCTCCATACAGTTACAGACTGCCCAGCAGGCTCATGGTGAACCAGAACTCCCAGGAGTGTGTAAGGGGCTGAAGGAGACCAAAAATCCTCCTTACTAAAAGGTTATGCGAAACAGAAATTTGCCTTCTTCAAACAGACGGTATTTGCGATTATTCAGGTTAGCGTGAGCACATGTTGCCTCCCCCAATGCATCACTGTTGAATATGCTAATCATCACTTCGTTGTCCCTGAAAGCTAAACACACCTCCAGTACCACTGGAATGTGTCATCTTGATAGACAACTGTAACGAGAGGAATATGGAGGCTGCCATATTTAATTCCTTTTAAACAATACCAGTTGCCTGGCAGCCCTGCTGGTTTATTTGGCTGCAGTTTGAATAACACTAGGAACAAGCATGCAGCTAATCCTCAGATCTGACAATAATGTCAGAAACACCTGATCTGCTGAATGCTTGTTCAGGGCCTATTGCTAGAAGTATTAGAGGCAGAGGATCAGCAGGATAGCCAGGCAACTGGTATTGCTTAAAAAGAATCTGTACTGTCCAATTTGTACATTTAAAAAAAACAACATACCAATCGAGTCACTGTGATCTCCTGGATCCCTCTTTGCCGTTTCCGCAACTCCCCACCGGGATCCTGGCTTTTAATCGCCAGTTTTACATACACACACACACACACAAAATATAATAATGTGCAAGTGTCTCTGCATCCCTACACTTCCTGTGTGTGTCCCCCGTGTTTTGAGCTGGTATCTTACTGTTTTGGCAGTTCAACTGCCATTCAGGACATGCTTTTAAAAATAAAGAAAATCCCCCATGTTGAGATGGAGTAGTCCAAAACCCATCGGTTCTGTCAGATTTTAACTGCAGAAATAGGACTTCAGTAAATATCGCATTATTACGCGGTATTCCCCATCTGGCCAAGTAGAAAGTGACGCTCACTTCCTGCCTGCCAAGTCATCATGTGTGCAAAGCGTATTGTAAAAAAATACACTACCGCACATGCGCGCCGCCACATCAGAAAAGGTTTCAAAATCCCTGCATCGCCATAGACTAACATGACTTCTGGGCCGACGCAGATCGAGCGCGTTAATGTAGTTTTGGAGCTGCGTCAGAGAGAGGACTTCCGGACAACACCGCAACGCAGGTAAGGCGGTTTCCCCCATAGGTTTGCATTGGAATGCGGTAGCAGTGCGTCAATTTGATGCACCCCCCAGTGTGAAAGGGCCCTCAGGATGTAGACACACTGGGTTTGATTAACTAAGACAAATAGCACGCCCTATCAAAGTTAGCACGCCTTATCAAAGTTAATATGCCTCATCAGAGTAGCATAGCGAGCGCTACGAATCCGCAGGGGCTCAGGGCAGGACGAGTGGAGCTCTCATCATTGCCAATTAGCAGGCATAAGTTCGCTATGCTACTCTGATAAGGCGTGCTATTTGTCTTAGTGAGTCAAGCCCACTGTGAGCACCTTGAGAGCGTTTCTGACCACTAGTGCTGTCTAAACGTTTAAAAAAAAAAAAAAAACACGCTCCCATTGACTTGCATTAATTGCGGTAAAGTCGCAGCGATCACAATTAAAAAAAAAAATTGTGATCACATCGATTTTAATGCAAGTCAAAGCAAGCTTTTTTTTATTTATTTAGTTTTTTTAAATGCTCAGACAGCGCTGATGGTCAAAAAAGCTCTCAGAAAGCGCTCTCAGTGGGCCCTCTTCTACTAGCAATCCCAATTACAAACGCCAGCGATTGCGATTTTTCATTCATTTTGTTATGCAATTGCGATTTTTAATTTGCATTGCATTATCACTTTTAAAATCGCTCCAGAAAATGATTGCGATTTGCAAAGGCCCTTTTCCACTAGCAATCGCTAGCGTTTGCGATTCAGCAAAGTCCTTTTTTTTCCCCCAACGATTGCGATTTTGCTATGCACTGCATAGCATAGCAAAATCGTAGCAATAATCGCTCCGCGGCGCGATCGCGCTTTTGTAAAAATAGAATCGCAGTAGTGGAAATTACCTACCGCGATTCCTATGTTATTTAGCAAACCCTAGCGATTTTAAAATTGATTGCAATTGCTAAATCGCAAATTGCTAGCTCTCTAGTGGAAAAGGGCCCATAACTGCATACTTCACATGATTTCTATGACAAAGTAGCAACCCTAGTGATTTAAAAATCACTAACGATTTCGCTGTGTAGTGGAAAAGGCCTGAGACACACAGATTTTGTTTTTTCCAAACAGAATAGATACAATTGTTTAACTCCTAAGTTTTTTTTTTCACTTAAGGTATGCTTAAAAAAAAAAAAAAAAAAAAAATTGCCATCCATGACTATCTTGAAAATACAATTATGGATACTGAAACGTCATTTCACAAGCAAGCCTCATGCTATTCTCTCAGCCAGTCACCTCTTTACAATCCTGTGTCATCCTAATGCACAAATGAGCAGCAGCCTCCCATCTGCTACCAGCACCTCTGTTCAAACATTTCAGAAGAAGACAATGACTGACAAATCCTAGCAGCGGCGACACAAGGAGGAGGGAGCACAAATCACTGTATGGCATTTTTTAATGTTAAGGCAACTGAAATTACATTTTAGCGTTCAGTTTTCCCAGATGAATGAATAGATTTGGCGTCCTTGCTGCTTCTCTGAATGGCAAGCTTGCTGTTTCTCTGGATGGTGTTGATATGATACAGACACTTTCTGATCCAGTCTACTTTTTTCAATTGTATACGTGTCTTATGGAAAGACATCAGCAGAATGTCAATGTGCAGTCACTGGAGAGTTTGTTAGGAAATATAAACAGTCCGGACACCACGTCTGCAGGCATGGCTGTAATCTTGTAAACACTCATTTTCTGAATTCTGACAGTACATCCACATTGCATCATTGCCATCCTATCTTCTTCAATAATCTCTGTAATCTGACCTTTCCCATAAGAACTGTAATTGTGAAATTCCTTTTATACCATTCTCTGCAAAACACAAAAAAACACAAAACAGAAGATTATTCTGTATGTCCCAATAATGCACAATTTCTCCATCACTTATTCAGTACATTTTCTCAAGGCACAGTTTACGGATATCACATTTCAGGTACATTGTGCAGCATTGCGATTTCACATTTGTCACACATTCTAATGTATTTTTAAAGGACACCAAAAGGGAGAAGGATATGGAGGCTGACATTAGTGATGTTCGCTAGGAGTGTGTAGCTACTCGTAACCAAAATTTAAAGAGAGCCTGTAACAAAAAAAGTTCCCCTGTGGGGGGGGGGGGGGGGGCATGATTTGTCTATCTTCCCTGGCTCCAGCGGGGGCGCTGTTGCAGCTCTCAGCGCGGAGATAGGTGGAAATAGCTGATCTCTGTCGTGTCCACTCTACTACGCAGGCGCAGGAGACCCGACAGCGATCGGCTATTTCTGCCTATCTCTGAGCGGAGAGCCGATACTGCGCCTGCGCTGGAGCCGGGAAGGTAAATATTTACATCCCCGCCACCGTGGGATCGAGGAGGACGGGAGAAGCCTCAATAGGATCCGGAGGCTTCCCCCACCTGAGGAGAGTACCCCTCAGGGGAGTTTTTTTATTTAGTTACAGGTCTTCTTTAAATGAGATATTATGTATTGTATTTATAAAGTGAGCGATGTCCACGGCAGAGTTATTGACTTACCTATGCTGCCACCTATAGCCGATGCTTACCACTCGTGGTCCACGTAACGCCACTACTTCCATCTTTTGGGTTTAAAGGAGGAAGTAGTGGAGTTACGTGGACCGGAAGTGGAACACATTGGCTATAGGTGGTGGCATTGGTGAGTTTAACCCTCCCTCCCTTCTTCCGTGGGCATTGCTCATTTAAATTTCGATTATGGTAGCTACAAACTCACAGCTACTATTAGCAAACATCACTAGCTGACATATTTCATTTTTTTATATTTCCTCTGCCTCCAATACTTTTAGCCATAGACCCTGAACAAGCATATGCAGATCAGATGTTTCTGACTGCAGTCTGACTTCACCACATGCTTGTTTCAGGTGTGTGATTCAAACACTACTGCAGCCTAAGATATCAGCAGGGCTGCCAGGCAACTGTAGTTCTGCGCCTGCGCAGTCCGCTCCGGCCCACGTGGCGGTGATTAACAGCACCGCTCGCGCAGGCGCAGTACAGAGCGACCTGCCGGTCGCTCTGACGTCATCGCCGGGGACCAGGATGGAGCTGCGGCGAACGGCTGCGGGCAGAGCTGCGGCGAGGGACATGCTGGGAGCTTGGGGCTGGAGGAAGCCTCCGGTAAGTAGCACTGATTTTACATTATTTTCCCTGATGGCTCCTTTAACCTCCTTAGCGGTAACCCCGTGTGTGACACGGGGTAAGCCGCCGGAGGGTGCCGCTCAGGCCCTGCTGGGCCGATTTACATAATTTTTTTTTTGCTGGACGCAGCTAGCAAAGTGCTAGCTGCGCCAGCACCCCGATCGCCGCCGCGCGCCCGATCGCCGCTATCCGGTGCGGCGCGCGGCCCCCCCCCAGACCCCTGCGCTGCCTGGCCAATCAGTGCCAAGAGGTGGATCGGGTCTCCCAATGACGTCCCTGACGTCGGTGACGTCATTCCGCCCCGTCGCCATGGCGACGGGGGAAGCCCTCCAGGAAATCCCGTTCTTTGAACGGGATTTCCTGATCGCCTATCGCCGGAGGCGATCGGCGGGGCTGGGGGGATGCCGCTGAGCAGCGGCTATCATGTAGCGAGCCCTCGGCTCGCTACATGATTTAAAAAAAAAAAAAATTTAAAAAAACTGCTGCGCTGCCCCCTGGCGGTATTTTTCATACCGCCAAGGGGGTTAAAGCGGGCCCAAAACAAACTTTTTTAATTCAAAATATTTAGTTGCACCACTCTGACACACACAAAAGATAAATAAACACCCCTTCAAGCCTATGAGCATTTCAATGCATGCTTTTCACCCTTCTCTTTCCATAACTAGGGTTATACAGGTGGCAGCCATTAGCAATTCCTCCTTTGTCAGACACCACCTACTCCACCAGTCTGCTGGATTCTGTCCCGGCAATATGAAAGGAAGGGAGGGGTTCCTCCAATAAATGTAAAATATTTTAAGGTAAAACTCCAGGACATTGAGAGGAACCAGTGTAGACGATGAGCACCCGCAGGACGGACTGAAACCGCTCGGATGGTGAGATTCATGTTACGCTCTATGCCCGGATTGTATATGCAGTAGTGTCTATAGTCTCCCTGTGAGGGATAGATTAGATTATTGGAGACTGGCACTGAATAATTCCTCTCTGGGAGCCTTCTTGTCGTGAGAACTTGCAGATTACGGAAGGTGTATGTAGGCAATGTGCAGAAAATTTTAGGAACTGAGGTTTTTTTTTACTTTTTTTTGTGTGTTTTAGATATATATTTTTAAAGGGGAACCAGCATGCTCCGGTACGTGTGCGCCTGAGTGCATGTGTGTAGCGTGTGATATATACTGACATTTTAAGATCCTTGGGTTTAACAAACTCATTTTTGTTTAATAAATTGTCCCATTGACTAGAAAAATAGATTGTGATCATTTATATGCTGCGCACTTCTCATCAATATACAGTTTTTTTTCTTCCCTGGAGGTGGGAGAAGGGGGTAATCCCGTCCTGAGCCAGTTGCAGCAGGAGGCAGAACTACATAAGCATAATATTACGGGTTGTGATATATGCCAGCAATATAATTACCTAGGGAGCGCCCTCCAGTGTTTGTGTTTTGAAATATTTTATATTGATCATCATGCAGCTGAAAAAAGGCTGCTATTATTAGGTTATTATTATAATTTAGAAAATAGATTTTATTTCTGAAATCTTGTATTTTTCATTTGGGTCCACTTCATCAGATCAGATGTCCTTTACTGGCATTGCATTTTTTGTGTGTACATTTTATGATTTTTCTGCATTTTTAATTTATGATACAGTGATACTTTTTTGTGTGTATGATGTGCGAATTGCATGTAATGTATGTCAATTGAAATGAAAAAAAATCGTATTTGTTTTGCAAAATTTACATGCGAATTTGATGTTAGGTACGGTTTCATGTAAACCAATTTTATTGATATGCACAGAAAATGCACATACAAAACATACACAAAATCCCAAAACTGCAGAGGAGGAAAAAAAAAATCAAAGGACAAAAACCTGAAATATTGCTCAACATTGAAAACTGCAGGTGGAATTCGCACTAATAAGCGTGAATAATGCACAACTGAACTTTTAATGCTAGACTCTCCCAGGGGTTCAAACATCAGAGTACATGGATGGAGGGGTTACCGGTTTCCAAGGGGAGGAGTCACCTTCGTTGCTTCGGCAGCTGTCCCTGTGGTGAAGAAGATCTCCAGTGCATCTGGTTTATCTGATGGTCCTAGCTTTCATTCAGCCTAATGATGCATATGCAGCCTAATGATAATAAATGAGAGCCAGGACTGCCAGAAACAGTAAAGGTGCAGCAAGTCTGAAGGTGCGTACACACATGCGACTATAGTCGTTTGAAACGATCGTTCCCCGATCATTTCAAACGACGATCGTTTAAAAAAAAGCAGCCAACGACCATTAAGTCTAACGACGGACGAGCTAGATCGTTAAAAACGAACGATCTAGCTTGGCGGATTTTTCCCAACGACGATCGTTTGCAAAAGTAGTACATCGTTGGAAACGATCGTTCATACTAGGCTTGACATGCGCATTTCACTATTTCTCCATGGAACTTTTCATTTTTATGCGCAGGCGCAATAGGTGCTTTTACCTGATGTAACGTTCGTTCTAACGATCAGATCGTTACACACCTTTTAAAACTAACTTTACTTAGGTCGTTCTGTCGTCAATTAAAAGTTTGTTCATCGTTGACAACGAACGATCGTTGTTGCATGTGTGTACGTAGCTTGAGCCTCATAGTGCCAGCCATCGCTGAGGTGACGGTAATTTCCTGCGATCAGGAATGAATGATGGGAACCTCAATAGGTAACACCTGCATCTATGTACTATTTGGAAGTCCTTTAATTATTAAACTGGGCAAAGCAGGTTCTGTGTATAAGAGCTGAGGTAAAACAAGTGTTATACATACCTGGGGCTTCCTCCAGCCCCATGCGCACCGATCGCTCCTGAGCTGCCATCCTCAGTCTTCTCCGTCTTCACACTTCTCTTGCGCACACTAGCCGAAGTAACGGGACCCGGTGCAAAAGAGGGAGAAGACTGAGGGCAGCGGCGTGAGAGCGATCCGAGCGCATGGGGCTGGAGGAAGCCCCAGGTTTGTATAACACTTTTTTTTCCTCAGCTCTGGTTTCCTTTAACCTTTAAGTGGCTGCCATATTTATCTCCTTTTAAGTAATACCAGTTGCCTGGCTGTCCTGCTGATCCTCTGCCTCTAATACTTTTGGCCATAGCCCCTGAACAAGCATGCAGCAGATCAGGTGTTTCTGATAATATCAGATCTGACAAAATTAGCTGCATGCTTGTTTCTGGTGTGCGATTCAGACTCCACTGCCACTAAATAGATCAGCAGGGCTGCCAGGCAACTGGTATTGTTTAAAAGAAATAAATATGGCAGCCTCCATATTCTTCTCACTACAGTTGTCCTTCAAACAGCACTGCACGAGTTGTATCGTTTTAGACAAATCGTGGCAGGGCATCCGCTGCTGGGTAAAATTATTTTGCTGCCTTATGCGGGAGCGTTTTTATCTTTTCCTGTCCTGACCGTTGGATTGGCTTGTTCTCTTCCTCCATTCGCAGCAATGCAATCTCGGCATCGTCTTAAAGGGGAACTTCAGCCTAAACAAACATACTGTCATTAAGTTACATTAGTTATGTTAATTAGAATAGATAGGTAATATAATTTTTTACCCACCCTGTTTTAAAAGAACAGGCAAATGTTTGTGATTCATGGGGCCAGCCATCTTTTTGGTTGAAAGGAGGTGACAAGGAGCAGGAGACACAGTTACAACTGTCCTGTGTCCTGATAACCCCTCCCAGCTGCACACATTAGGCTTCAAATGTCAAATTCAAAATGTAAAAAAAAAAAAATTGCACCAAAACAGCAGAACAAGAGCAACAACCTCAGAAATCCCATCATGCTTTGCACAGCATCAGGGGAAAAAAGCCCGGGCAGTTTTCTTCTGTGCAGCTAAAAATAAAGGCTTGTATAAGAGAAACCAAGTTCTGATGCTGTGAAACTGTTAAAGAAACACCAAGCCTTTTCAGTGCTGCTGAGTCGATTTTTAGTCCGGAGGTTCACTTTAAGGCTAAGAAGATAGGTCAGTGTTACAGCGCCGCCCGGTGGTAAAAAGACTTTTAGAATAAAATAATTCTTAGCATAATGTACCTCCCAAAGAAAGCCTAACTGGTGGCTAAAAAAACAATATATAGATCATTTAGTTGTACGTAGTGATTGAGTTATTGGCTAAAGAAAGGGAGGAGGGCTGAAAGGTGAAAATTGCTCTGGTCCTCAAGAGAAAAAAAACCCTCAGTGGTCAAGTGGTTAAAAGGAAAAAAAAAATATGGCAGCCTCCATAGCCCTCTCATTTTAGGTGTCCTTTAAAGTGGATCCGAACTTTTACTCATTGCATAATTGTGTTCCTATCGTGTAGTTTATAGGGCATTCCTCAAGTCAAATACTTTTTTTGCTTTGTTTGAATACTCTTATTCCATATAAACTAAACAAGCCTCGCCCACAGCTTTTCCAGAGAGCCTTGGCACTCTCAGTCTTAGTAGCAAGGGCTTATGGGAGTTCAGTCTGGGCAGGAGGAGGCGGTTACTAGCCAGAGATTTCAGAGGCAAAGGGGAGGAGGGAGTGGGAGAGGAGAGTTGGAGATACAGATCAGCTTGCCTGTGTGTAATGTGACAAACAGAACATGGCTGCCCTCATTGTATCACAGGAATAAATAATCAAACGGTTGAAGCTGTTTGCAGCTAGATTTGCTGAGTAAACTCTCTAAACTTCAGATTAGATATATAGACAAGTTACTTGTTAGAGTTCGTTTTTCATCTCAGATCCGCTTTAAGTGTATTTCATGTGCAGCTTGTCAAGAAGTCGTCAAGCAACTCCTGCTACCCATAGTACTACTTACCCGGGGCTTCCTCCAGCCCCTGGCAGCCGCTCCGCTAGCCCCCGTTGCCCGATGGTGCGCAGGATGACCTTCAGGTCGTAGTCTACTGAGCCTGCGCGAGCACCACTGTCAATCACCGCCACAGTACGTTGCAGAACGTATGGGAGGTGATTGACAGCGGCACTCATGCAGGCGCAGTAGAAGATGACCTAGAGGTCGTCCTGCACACCATCGAGGAATGGGGGCCAGCGGAGCTGCGGTGAGGGACATAGCAGCTTCTAGGGCAGGCATGGGCAAACTTGGCCCTCCAGCTGTTAAGGAACTACAAGTCCCACAATGCATTTGCCTTTATGAGTCATGACTGTGGCTGTAAGACTCCTGCAATGCATTGTGGGACTTGTAGATCCTTAACAGCTGGAGGGCCAAGTTTGCCCGTGCCTGTTCTAGGGGCTGGAGGAAGCCCCAGGTAAGTAGTACTATGGGTAGCAGGAGTTGCTTGACAACACCTTTAAATAATCTTTCAATGTAATAGCCTTGGATCCTGCACATCACTGCCAATATGCATGTTTATATGGCTATAAAAATAACTTTTTTAGGTACTTGGTTAGGTACCCCTTTAACAGCCATTTTCTGCAGCACAGACTGTAATATTCTTAAAGAGACTCTGAAGCGAGAATAAATCTCGCTTCAGAGCTCATAGTTAGCAGGGGCACGTGTGCTCCTGCTAAACCGCCGCTAAACGGGGGTCCCTTCACCCCCAAACCCCCCACTGCGACACTTGGTCGCAGACTTGGTCGCTCCTGGAGGCAGGGCTAACGGCTGCAGCCCTGCCTCCAGTCGCGTCTATCAGCGGCGCATCGCCGCCTCTCCCCCGCCCCTCTCAGTGAAGGAAGACTGAGAGGGGCGGGGGAGAGGCGGAGATACGCGCTGACAGATGCGCGTGGGGCAGGGCTGCGGCGGTTAGCCCTGCCCCAACCAGGAAGCGCTCCCCCACTGAAACAAGGGGATTTGGGGGATCAGGGACCCCCGTTAAGCCGCGGGATAGCGGCGGTTTAGCAGGGGCACACGTGCCCCTGCTATCTATGAGGTCTGAAGCGAGATTTATTCTCGCTTCAGACTCTCTTTAAGACAGCTGATTGTGCCTTGCCCTTTGGTTGCCTGAACAGCATAACAATACTAAAGCCTCGTACACATTTCTGAGTACTGTCGCCCGGCAGGGATCAGGATACAACAGTTTATGATCAAAGCTGTACAGTGGCGTTCCTAGCCTGTAGGCTAACAGTGTGTTCTGTCACTACGGAGAGCGGGGAAGAGGTGTGCGGCGCAGAATGGAGGGGGCAAAGTGCGGGAGAGAACAATGGAGTCAGGCTACGTTCGGCCAGAATGACTTGGTATGCTGGATCTCTCACCAACATATCTGGGCCGCCTTACACACACTAGATTCTTGCCTTGCCCGAGTCTTTAGCGGCCGCTTTGGAGAAGTTTAATCTAAGTTGAGTATGGACCTTAAAGTAAACCTGAGATGGAGGGAATAAGGTTGACCCTTGTATCTCAAGGCTGGTACACACAATGCAATTTTTCCATCAGTTCGACAGGAAATTTCCAGATCAATCATTTCCAACATGTCTGACTGATAAAAGGATTGATTTTGACATCAGTACTGCACACAATTGATCCATTCTTTTATCAACTGTAAGCAGATTGGACACGTTGGAAATAATCGATGAGAAATTTCACACTACTCAGTTTGCCGGTTTCTGTCCGGGCAATATGAAAGGTAGGGAGGGGTTCCTCCAATAAATGTAAAATATTTTAGATTTGTCATCATGCAGCTGAAAAAAGGCTGCTATTATTATGTTATTATTATAATTTAGAAAATAGATTTTATTTCTGAAATCTTGTATTTTTAATTTGGGTCCACTTTAAGGAAATCAATATGGCAGCCTCCATATACCTCACTTCAGGGCACAATCCTTCGGGCGACAGTTTATGATCAAAGCTGTACAGTGGCGTTCCTAGTCTTTAGGCTAACAGTGTGTTCTGTCACTACGGAGAGCGGGGAAGAGGTGTGCGGCGCAGAATGGAGGGGGCACAGTGCGGGAGAGAACAATGGAGTCAGGCTACGTTCGGCCAGAATGACTTGGTATGCTGGATCTCTCACCAACGTATCTGGGCCCCCTTACACACACTAGATTCTTGCCTTGCCCAAGTCTTTAATTTAAGTTGAGTATGGACCTTAAAGTAAACCTGAGATGGAGGGAATAAGGTTGGCCCTTGTATCTCAAGGCTGGTACACACAATGCAATTTTTCCATCAGTTCGCCGGGAAATTTCCAGATCAATAAGTTCCAACGTCTGATAAAAGGATTGATTTTGACATCAGTACTGCACACAACTGATCCATCCTTTTATCAACTGTAGGCAGATCGGACGTGTTGGAAATAATCGATGATAAATTTCACATTAATCCGACAGGAAAATTCACATTAATCCGACGGAGATTGGCTATTTCCGCCTATCTCCATGCGGAGAGCCGCAATAGTGCCCCCGCTGGAGCCAGGAAAGGTAAATAAATCAGCGCATGTCGAGGGAGGATTCCGGGACACTTTGGGGGAGCCAGAGCTGGACTGCCTGCAGCTACAGGGGAGGGGGAAGCCTCATTGGGACCATGAGGCTTCCCCCTCCCGAGGTAAGAACCCCCCTCCCCCCTCCTGGGTAACTTTTGTTTGTTACAGGTTCTCTTTAAATGATAAAGCTCCCCTAAAGAAAAAATCATGACTGTTAGAAAGGGGTATAATCACCTGTTGTAGCAGGCGTGCCTCTCAAAGTTCTTGCTTAGGAAATCCTTGTAGAAATCCGCCATTACTTCTGCATCCAACTTCCTTTTGCGTCCTGTGGAAGGAAGAGAGGGGTGACTGGGGTCTGACTGGGCCGTTCTTGTTATCAGACAATAAACTTGGAATAAATGTCACCATTAGATATGGCTGATGAGATACTACCAATTCTGACTTGCATGCAAATTCAATGCAAATTGTACTCGGCTTGAAACTGAGCCAATCAAAAACATTTCCTGATGATTTTGATCGGCCCAATCCTAAACTGCATACAATTTATATGCAGAGCCAGAAAAATCATGATGAAGGTCTCTAATCACCAACTGTGCATGTAGAATGTCAGGGCTCATTGATAAGAGAGTCATTGCAATTATTTCCATGAAAAACAGTTGCTTTTCTATCAATAAAATGAAGGTCAAAGTGTAGCTCCAAAGGCAAAACGACCACTTGGGCGTTTGTTCTGCGTCACATTTACTGAGTGATAATATTTCGGAGGTCGTATGGTATAGATCAGTGATCTGCAAACTTGGCTCTCCAGCTGTTAAGGAACTACAAGTCCCACAATGCATTGCAGTCGTGATTCATAAAGGCAAATGCATTGTAGGACTTTTAGTTCCTTAAAGGATACCACAACTTAACGTGTGTGGTTACAATGAGTGCAGCACTGTATAGGGTGTAATACGCACATACCTATTGTTCCTCCCGCCCCCCTCCGTCTGCCGCCGTTCACACTCTATACACTCCGGTGTGTGGCGACTTGCTTGACCTCTGCCCCGGACATACTGCGCCCTGTGTGCGCAGTATGTCCTTCCCCCTTCACTTCTGGCCGTCGCACAGCGCGAGGCTCAGAAGCTGCTGTCCCCTCTGTGCTGCGTGTGCGCTCCATTACACCGAGCGTCACATGCTAATTATGTGACGCTCGGTGTAATGGAGCGCACACGCAGCACAGAGGGGACAGCAGCTTTTGAGCCTCGCGCTGTGCGACGGCCAGAAGTGAAGGGGGAAGGACATACTGCGCACACAGGGCGCAGTATGCACGGGGCAGAGGTCAAGCAAGTCGCCACACACCGGAGTGTATAGAGTGTGAACGGCGGCAGACGGAGGGGGGGGGGGCGGGAGGAACAGTAGGTATGTGCGTATTACACCCTATACAGTGCCGCACTCATTGTAACCACACATGTTCAGTTGTGGTATCCTTTAACAGCTGGAGAACCAAGTTTGCAGATCACTGGTATAGGTGACCCAGCAGGTAACTTCATAGGGAAATACCACTAACGTGATTAAGTGGACAGCACCCTCTGAAACAGCTAGGATTCAGATAGATTGTAGTAATAAAATTCCCACACTATTCAACCTGTATTAGGGGTGTCCCAGCACCCTAGAGGAAAAAAAAAAAAAAAAAAAAAGACACAGGAGATAAAAAACGGCAGCCAAATAGCGCAAGGTTTTCATATACTGGATATCAACAGGTAAGGTAATTGTACTACTCACAAAGGCGGGTTGCAAAGGGGCAACTGACCACAAGAAGCAGATGGAGACAACAAACCCGACTCCAATCAGGGTGGTCCAGCCGGACCTGGGTGTGGTTGCTCTCCTTGTTAAAAGTGACAGATTATTGCTATGGTTAAAACCATGTGTAGTCTGTCTAGACCCCTCAAGCAGTGCATGTTGGGGGGTATGTAAAGCACAATTTGGGTAAAGAGGCACCCCAGTGTGAAAAAAATTGGATTAAAAACAAGATAAATCGAAAAAAAAAATGGTGGCTTACCTCAATGACGACATCTATCTATCTATATACACACACAGAAATATTTATTTAGCACAGGCAACGCGTTTCACGGGTCTAAGCCCGCATCCTCAGGTCAATAACAGTGCCAATTGCAAATAGCCGATAAGCAAAGGGAGCCTCCCTTTGCTGGTCGGCTATTTGCAATTAGCACTGTAATGACAATGCTTCAAATTATAGAAGATGCTGTGATTGGAGATCTGTTCCCTATGGACTTCCTCGTTGGGTCACCTAAACCATACTAGCTCCAAGATTCCCGCCAATGACCGCTACATTCTTTTCATCTGTAGCACTCAAGCAGGCGCGGCCCTTGGTTTTCCTGCTCTGAAGGGCAAGAGGACAAGTGTCTAAAGTCTGAGTTCATTAACCTATTTTGGTTCCTGGACGTAGTTTCTACGTCCAGGAACCATGCGCGCTCCCGCGGCCGATCGCGCGCGTGCACGCGCACTCCCGGCCGCGGATTCGGTAGCCAGGGAATCAATGTATCGGGCTATGGTGCCCGATCATTGACTCCTCTCCCCTGCTGAAAAAGCGACAGCTTCTCTCGGAAGCTGCGCCTTTTCTGGCCGTTCCCTTCCCGATGTGTCACTGTAAGCGTATGTTACGCTTAGAGTGACGTCATGTAAAACTCATGGCCGCCATCTTGCGGCCAAAAAGTAATACTACACCTGTAAAAAAAAAAAAAAAAAAAATTAAAATTAACACACATTTACATTATAAATCTATTGTTTACCTCCCACCCTCCCAAAACTACCCAAATAAAATGTTTACTGTCAAAAAAAAAACCCCATTACAATAAAAAAAAAAAAAAACATGTAAAGATTTACCTAAGGGTCTAAACTTTTTAAATATCAATGTAAAGATGAAATATTTCTATATTTTTTTTTTATTTCAAACTTGTAAATAGTGATAGATGCAAAACGGAAAAAATGCACCTTTATTTCCAAATAAAATATTGTCGCCATACATTGTGATAGGGACATAATTTTAACGGTGTAATAACCGGGACATATGGGCAAATACAATACGTGAGTTTTAATTATGGAGGCATGTATTATTTTAAAACTATAATGGCTGAAAACTGAGAAATAATGAATGTTTTCCGTTTTTTCTTATTCTTCCTGTTAAAATGCATTTACAGTAAAGTGGCTCTCAGCAAAATGTACCCCCCAAAGAAAGCCTAATTGGTGGCGGAAAAAACAAGATATAGATCAGTGCATTGTGATAAGTAGTGATAAAGTTATAGGCTAATGAATGGGAGGTGAACATTTCTCACGTGAAAACGACGGAACCTGAATGGGTTAAGGGATCTCACCTTCTTCATCTCTCAAGCCTAATCCTAAAGAGCTGAGTTTTGAACGGATGAATTCTTCTTTTTCCTGAAAACATAAAACAGAAGAAAATATTATGATTGCAGAATTAAGGTGAACCTGCAGCTCCTTATAGACGAAATGTAACGAAAATAACAATAAAATTGCTATTTTTTCCAATAATTATTTATAGATTTAGTCAGTGTTTGCCCATTGTTAAATCTTTCCTCTCCCTGATTTACATTCTGAAATGTATCACTGGTGGTGTCATCTTTAATTCTGCCAGGTGATCTGTACGGAATGTTCGTTACTGAGAGTTCACAGAGGGAGAGATTGCTTGCTTCATGAATGAGTGCGACCGTACCGCATCTGCGCAATACTGCGGCCACACTGGTTCACGAAGGGGAATGCAGCCACGACAACATATCTGACAAGCCCTTGTAGGCTATGTTCAGAGGGTTCAGGAGCTGGATTGGGGAGGTTGAGGAGAAGATGGGAAGCTTGTGGACCATTCAGAGGCTTCTCTCTACCTAGGTAAGTATCTTAAAGAGGAACTCCAGTGAAAATAATGTAAAAAAAAAAAAAAAAGGCTTAATTTTTACTATAATTATGTATAAATGATTTAGTCAGTGTTTGCCCATTGTAAAATCTTTTAAATTCCCGATTTACATTCTGACATCTATCACATGGTGACACTTTTACTGCTGGCAAGTGATGTAGCTGTAGCTTGCTTTTTTGGCAGTTGGAAACAGCTGTAAAAAGCTTTTTCCCATAATGCAACAGGGTTCACAGACAGGAAACTGCCAGGGAAATGGTCCTCAAAGTTTCTTGTGGGAGGGGTTTCACCACAATATCACCCATACAGAGCCCCCTGATGATCCGTTTGAGAAAAGGAATAGATTTCTCATGGGAAAGGGGGTATCGGCTACTGATTGGGATAAAGTTCAATTCTTGGTTACAGTTTCTCTTTACCGCGGTTCGAGGCAAGACGATCTGCTGATCGTCAGTGCCTTCGATTTTTCGGTCCGCTGTCTGTAATATCTTGCTTCTGGCCCCGCTGTGCGCGGATTGGCCAGAAGCAGTGAATATGTATAAGTGTTAATGAGCGGGGGGCGGATCCACTAGAGCGAACGGCCGGGCACATCATACAGCATTACCAATCACTGGCTAGCGATGGAATGACGGCAGCGGTAGGCGGAGCTGTATGCTCTGTACAGCTCCGCCTACCACTGCCGTCATTCCATCGCTAGCCAGTGATTGGTAATGCTGTATGATGTGCCCGGCCGTTCGCTCTAGTGGATCCGCCCCCCGCTCATTAACACTTATACATATTCACTGCTTCTGGCCAATCCACGCACAGCGGGGCCATAAGCAAGATATTACAGACAGCGGACCGAAAAATCGAAGGTACTGACGATCAGCAGATCGTCTTGCCTCGAACCGCGGTTTCGGTTTTAAACCGAAAAACCGTGCAGCCCTAGAGGCTACCATATTTCCTTTTAAAAAATACCAGTTACGTGGCTGTCATGCCGATCCTCTACCCCTAATACTTTTAGCCATAGACCCTGAACAAGCATGCATAGCAGATGTTTCTAACAAAAATCGCACAAAATTAGCTGTATGCTTGTTTCAGGTGAGTGATTCCCACAATGCCAAAAAGATCAGCAGGACTGCCAGGCAACTGGTATTGTTTAAAAGTAAATAAATATGGGACATATCCCTCTCACTTCAGGTTTCCTCTAAGCGCTTGAGGCTTGGAACCCTCTAGAAGCGCTACAGCAATCGCTAGCGATTTGTGATATTGTTTTGCAAGCGATTTTGGGAGCGATTTCCCGGCTCCTATACAACTCATTAGAATGGAAACGTTCCCAAAGTGCTGCATGTCCTGCGATTACGATTTTCTTAATCGCAGTCGCTGTAGTGGAATATGTCCCATCCATTTACGTTGGCAGAGCGTTTAGGGAAAATCGCTAGAGATTGAAAGCACTCCCTAAACGCTCAAAAAAACGCTCTAGTGGGTTCCAGGCCTAAAGCAGATCTAAACTCTTGTACAGCAGACAATGAAAACACATATATAGTGAAGTCCCCGTTAAGGTGCCCATACATCAGACGACTTGGTGGCTGTTTGACCATCCAATTCGATTATAATCGAATTGGATGAAAATTGTTGCCGCCAAGTACATGCCCGACCAACAAAGCGACCAATTTCGGGACAGAAATTGGTCGCTTTGTCTATCGCGCATGCTGCAAGATGTCGGGCTGAAGTCAGTTGGTCGGGTACGCGGCGGTACGGCGTCGATTTCCGAGCGAGCGACAAGACGACAAAGCCCCCGCCGCAATGTATAAATGTGCCCCCCGTTACCTGTCCTGTTGCAGCTTCCGCGCGGTGTCCCGTAACCTCTGGGTGGCTATCCGTACACGCTACTGGCGCATAGCATCTGACGTCAGACGCTATGCGCCGACGTCAGATGCTATGCGCCAGTAGCGCATACGGAATACTGCCCGAAGGTTACGGGACACCGCGCGGAACCTGCAACAGGACAGGTAACTTATAGATTCACACGGGGGGCACATTTATACATTGCGGGGGCAGCGGCAGTGCGGGGTCAGCAGGCTCAGGCGATTCACTGAAGATGTCATGCTGAAGTCGGATGGGAATCTCCTGTAGTGAATGGGCAGAATTAACAAAAGACAAAATTATCTCTAATCAGATTCGAATGTCAAATCTGCCCATAATCTTTAGGCCTATTGGCACCTTAAAGTGGACCCAAATTAAAAATACAAGATTTCAGAAATAAAATCTATTTTCTAAATTAGAATAATAAATAGCAGCATTTTTTCAGCTGCATGATGAAAAATATAAAATATTTTACATTTATTGGAGGAACCCCTCCCTTCCTTTCAAATTGCCGGGATTTTTCCGGCAAACTGGTGGAGTAGATGGTGTCCAGCAAAGGAGGAATTGCTAATGGCTGCCACCTGTATAACCCTAGTTATGCAAAGAGGAGGGTGAAAAGCATGCACTGAAATGCTCATAGGCTTGAAGGAGTGTTTATTTATCTTTGTATGTGTCAGAGTGGTGCAACTAAATATTTTAAATTAAAAAAATGTTTGGTTTGGGTCCACTTTAATCCAGAACTCAGGCAACCAGAAATCTCACCTAAATGACATTCCAAAGGGAGATAATGAGGACAGAACTGCTGGGGGTTTGCAGAGCATAAACTACTTACCGATCCTCCGGGTACTGTCTTCTACACATTCTGCAGCTTTCCTGCGTCCATGCACGGCTCCCGGGGTGACACCTGACCCAAAGCGTGCAGGCGACACGTCGGGAGACGTACACAAAGGATATAGGAAAACCTGGGATCTACATGGAGTGTAGAAGACGACGCCTGGAGGATCAATAAGTAGTTTTTGCTGCACAGGTGGAGGTTCAAGCAACCGGCAAGCACACATATCCAGCACCAGGCAATCTCCGCCTGTGCCAGATATTAGGGACTTTGCTGTAGTTGCTAAGAAGTTCACTCTGTGTGTGTCTTGAGAGATCAGCCTGTCTCCTTAGGGGTTACCAGCAAGTAATCAGCAAGTGTTAATCAGGGCTATGAGCTGTGCCACAAGTCTGTGATAATATGTAAACACTGAAGGTTAACCCTTCCTCTGCTCCCAGGAAGTAAACACTGCAGAATTTCTATAAATCATAACCAGGAAATGTTTTTCTTTAAAGAGACTCAGAGATTAATAATTATACAATCTTTATACACCTGGGGCTTCCTCAAGCCCCATCCGCACGGATCGCTCCAACGCCACCGTCCTCAGTCTTCTGTAACGGGTCCCATAACTTCGTCCAGACGCAGCCAGTTTTACACATGCGCAGTGACTCCCTCTGTCTCTCCGGCACCTGCCTTATGCATGCGCCTGCACAGTACAGAGGGAGCACACTGCGCTTGCTTAGGCTGGCCCCAACTGGCGGAAATTACGGGTTCCTGGTGTAGAAGATGGAGAAGGCTGAGAACGGCGACATGGGAGCGATCCGTGTGGATGGGGCTAGAGGAAGCCCAAGGTGTATAAATCTTGTATAATTATTCATCTCTGAGTCACTTTAACCTCTTGAGCGTTACGCCGCTCAGGAGGTTGTGTTACTTTTTGCCCGATTTTGTAATAAAAGTGCTAAATGGCTATAAATCCTCTAGCTAGTGCTAGGCTAGCCAGAAGAAGTCTCCGGCACCCCCCGATCGCCACCACTCTCCTGTTTATACATTACCCAGCCTAGATCCAGCGATCGCGCAGCCTCCCTGTGCATGTCATGACGACATCTGCGATCCTCCCCATAGTGAAGACCGGAGCGGTCTTCACTATGGGGAAGATCGCAGATGACGTCATGACATCGCCGACGTCATGCTCAAACCCGATTCTCCCCATAGAGAGACCGGAGCTGTGCCGGGAGGGTGCGCGATCGCTGGATCCAGGGGGGGGGTAATGTATAAACGGGGGATCGCGGGGATCCAGGGTTGCCGGACACTCTTACTAGCTAGCCTAGTGCTAGCTAGAGGATTTACAGACATTTGGCACTTATATTTAATTATGGGGGACTCCTGGGGCCACAGAGCGGTAACCCGACAGTGTCGGGCATACCGCTAAGGAGGTTAAAGGTTATTATGCTGTTTAATTTTTTTAAGAGCACTCTGAGAGGAAGCTCTGAGCTCAGGTCCACTTAAAGTAATAGAATTTTAACAGTTTAAAGCTTGGCAAGAAGAACATGCAGGGTTTGCATTGCCTGTAATATTATAATGTAGCACAGGTCTTATTGGCTAGGGGTAGTAATTAAATGATTGCTCAATATTTAAACTACAAATCCCCAAAAATGTCAAGAAATCTTGACAGTGAAGATAATTGTTGAGAGCTGAACACGCGATCAGATTCAGAGGCATATTTAAACTCACAGTGGTAAAAGTCTGATTCTGATTTGCCCAAAAAGTGTGGTTCCATTCCTGCGTTTCCTGCCGCAGTTCCCGGAGTCTTCTTTCCAGATGGGATTCATCTACGGGAATAAAGTACTTTATCGGTCGCAGGTTGGAGGATCTATCGGGAGGGCCGACCCAATCATGTTTAGAATCAGCTGGAGGACAGAAGCTGATGGCCTGCAAGAAGAAAATACTTGGTGTGACTCAAACATGCGACATAATGCAAAAAAGGAAAACAAAAGCACTGGTATAAAAACATTCTGTAGTTTTGAATAGTGTATAGCAGAGTCAGGAAAGGGACTCACTAGGCTGATTGCATTTCCCTGCGTTTTGAAGTGTTTAATTTTTCTTTTTTATTTAAACTTTATTATACATACCATGTCTGGCTTCTGTCCGTAGCCCCACCCCCTAATTGAAGAGGCTTTTCTAGCACCAATCAGAGAAGTGGCTGTGACCTCTTCTGCTAGGAGGCAGAGCTACGGGTGGAAGCTGGACACCAGGATACTCAGTAAGTAGAACAAACTTTATTTAAAAAAACAGAACGTTCAGCTGCAGCTTGCTTTTCAAAATCATTTTGCGGTTCTACACATTGCATTGAGTGCCTAAAATGATGCAATTGCGATTGACACTAATCACAATGGCACTAGTGGGGTCACCACCATTGCAATACATTGGCAGAGCAATTTTTGGAAATGTCGGCGATTGACGGTGATCCTAAAATGTGACCAAAACCGCTCTAGTGGCCTGTCACTGCTGGAACGCTGTTGTTGGCATTTGTGTAGTGATCCCAGTGCTTGATCGTGCTGGCCATGGAGGACAGGGGAAGCCGTATTATCGCCTCTCCCTCTCGAGGTATCATATTTTATTTATTTATTTTTTACTCACAGGGGTTCTTTAAAGGGAACCAGAGACGAAGCACCCTTGTGTATTTTACCATGTATATCAGTAAGAACATTAGAGAAAACACTTACCATGCTGCTGGGGGGGGGGGGTTCTTATCAGAGGTGATAACGGTCAGATTACACAGAGAACAATGAAACAAAGGGCAGATTAGGTGTTTACTGTCATGTTCCCACTGATTTATAAGGTAAAATACGAGAGGGTGGTTCATCTCTGGTTCTCTTTAAATCTATTTACCTCACCAGCAATCCAAGGTTTTACAGTAAACCAATAGTGAAATAATTAGCAGTAACACCAGTGCCATCTACAGGAGAAGAAACAAACAGCAAAAAACATTTGCTTACACCCAGCTCTGAATGGGCTTGTCAACTTCCGCAGCTATTTTAGAACAGGCCGAACCGGTTGGAACAGAAACTCAAAGCAATAATGATAGGAATACAAATGAATAGAAAAACGGTTTCATCTTCCAAGATATCTGTAACCCTGTTAATGTAATCTTGATTCACACACTCCTGTCACACTATACTGGCATCACCAGGAGTGCATATAGCCATTGCAGACCAAGCCACTGATATAGGCCCTGTAAAGCAGGGGGCCCAGAACTATCTGGCCATTAGTTAGCCAATGAGATGCTAATTTTTCCACCTTGCATGCAAATTAGTTTGGTATTGGGACAAAAAAAGCATTCCATTGGCCCAATTGCATTTTGTTTGCATTCAACTCAGAATTCTTAAGTGTAGTTCCGTCAGTTATAAAAGTGAGATTGCCGAATTTACAATGTAGCAGAGCTGGCCAGAGAGATAACTCTTGACTTTCATACAAAATTAAAATTGTATGCCAATTGAATTGGGCCAATCAAGCCCAGTCAGTTCAAAGGCCCGAAAACTGCTAGCAGATCCATAAAATGCTAGCAGATTTTGAAACGCTTTTTCTTATTTTTCTGTAGCGTTTCAGCTAGCAATTTGCTGTTTTGTGAAGCGTTTTTGGTGTAGATTTCATATATGTTACAGTAAAGCTGTTACTAAACAGCTTCTGTAACAAAAACGCCTGCAAAACCGCTCTGAAGTGCCGTTTTTCAGAGCGGTTTGCGGTTTTCCTATACCTTACATTGGAGGCAGAAACGCCTCCGCAATCCAAAATCTGCAGCAGCCCGGGAGTATGCGTTTCTGCAAAACGCCTCCTGCTCTGGTGTGCACACCCCCATTGAAATACATTAACCAGGCGTATCCGCAGCCGCAAGCGGATCGCAAAATGCTGCCGAACCGCTCTGGTGTGCACTAGGCCAAAGTGTTGCAGGTGTTAACCGCATTGGCATGGTTGGGGAGTCTTCTCCCAGGGAGCAGGGCAGGGGTATGATACAGCATCATGGAAAACCATTGGCTTCCCTCCTCACAAAGGCACAGATGTTCCCCCAGTGTTAGGTGCCTCCTGGGGCTGGACAGAGGAAGATGCACAACAGCTGATGTTGTAATGAGAGGACAGCGCCACCTGCTGACGCTCTGCAGAACATTACTCTTCTATAAGAAAATAAAGAGGCCAGGCCCAGGGGCCCCTGCTATAGAGGCTACCTGGGTCTTCCGGATCCTTGCCGGGACCCTCCATAAAGTTTCGGATTACCCTGCGCTATATAAGAATTATATCCCCCTACGGATTACCTAATTTGTCCTTTTGGACACGTAATTCGGGGTCCGTCTATTGCCAACTGAGTATCGGTATGCCCTAAATTGTTAGAGACTCTTTAACATCATATTGTGTCATCACATTAGGGCCACGTTACTCATGTGCAATAGAACTTTCAGTTTCTGAAGAACAGCTAGGTACTTATCCGTTAGCCGGGCGCATCCGGCAGGTGGCGCTGTTGATGTTAATTCCAATCATAATTACTTCACGTAAACCTGTGAATGTAAACGCCGGATGCGCCCGGCTTAAACAGATCAAGCCGCCGGCTTGCTTCGTGAATGTCTCGCTCTCCTCCCCCTCTTGCCCTCTCTCGTATGAGCCTTGGGGAGGGGACATGCGTGTCCCCCCAGAGTGGTTTCGTCGCGGCATTGCGACGAACGACTCTGGGGGGACACGCATGTCCCCTCCCCAGTGTTCTATAGGAGAGAGGGCAAGAGGAGGAGAAGAGCGAGACACGAAGCAAGCCGGCGGCTTGATCTGTTAAGCCGGGCGCATCCGGCGTTTACATTCACAGGTTTACGTGAAGTAATTATGATTGGAATTAAGATCAACAGCACCACCTGCCGGATGCGCCCGGCTAACGGATAAGTACCAACAGCTAATATCAGACACATGCGCAGTTCCCCTATAGTAGTGCACTACCCAGCCTGGAAGCTTTGATTAGGACTGTACCATTCTCCATATGGGGGTGAACCATTCTCCGTACAGGATGCACCATTACTTTAGTATCGCAGCAAGCAAGAGCCGAGACAGAAGGAGGTGGAACATCACTAACATCCTCTTATCTTAGCTACTGCTTGCTGAGGTACCTAATTAATGGTACACTCCATATGGAGAATGGTGCAGTCCTAATTGGAGCTTCTTGCGCTGCTTTCAGGATGGGCAGCCGCGCACTATTATAAAGGTTATGCGCATATTACTGTAATCAGCTGTCCGTCAGCTGTTTTTTGGAGACTGAAGGTTCTATTGAAACGTGATGACACAATATGGTTACGGCACGACATTAAGGAGACGCTAACAATTTAGGGAATACCGGCACCACACAGGCACCTGAATTTCAGAAATTTTAGAGACATTCCCCCGTGCCACCATCTCTGTAGTTAAAATTACGTACCAAACTGACCTGACTCGGGTCTAGGAGCCCCAATGGAATCAGCACATTTACAAGCAAAGTAATGACTCAAAGCAAGTTGTTCCTGATTAATTTCATTTCAATATTACTTTTCTTACCTTAAGGCCTCCTTTCCACAAACTGTCGATAGGCTGTGAAATGCCTCTCAAACGCTCTCAACTGCTCACTGCTGCCTGGTAACTGTTTGTTGCTGCATGATAATTGCTTACTCCTGCCTGGTAACTGCTTGCTGAGCACAAAGCTCAACAGTTCGTGGAAAGGAGGCCTAAAGGAGATATCAAGCAATATAAAGAAAATGAGATCTACTTACCTGGGGCTTCCGCTACATGTCCCTCGATGCCACTTCACTCCAAGCCGGTCTACCGGGATCCCCTCTGTAGCAACCGCCGATCCAGTGTGTGGCCATTCCACTCGCGCTCACGTAGCGAGGAGCGTTCTGCGTAATGCCTGCGCACAAAGCTCCTGGCCGCGCACTCGCGCATAGGCTGCTACAGAAGGGACCCCGGAACAACTACTGGGAGCGGAGCTGCGGCAAGGAACACATAGCCTTCCCAGGGCTGGAGGAAGCCCCAAGTAAATAGATTTATTTCACACTGAAGGCATCCAAACTATGAATTAACACATGTGGAAGTATAGTACATAACCAAAAAGTGTGAAACAACTGAAAATATGTCATATTCTAGGTTCTTCAAAGTAGCCACCTTTTGCTTTGATTACTGCTTTACACACTCTTGATGAGCTTCAAGAGGTAGTCACCTGAAATGGTTTTCACTTCACAGGTGTGCCCTGTCAGGTTTAATAAGTGGGATTTCTTGCCTTATAAATGGGGTTGGGTCCATCAGTTGTGTTGTGGAGAAGTCAGGTGGATACAAAGCTGAGAGTCCAGAATAGACTGTTGGAATTTGTATTATGGCAAGAAAAAAGCAGCTAAGTAAAGAAAAACAAGTGGCCATCATTACTTTAAGAAATGAAAGTCAGTCAGTCTGAAAAATTGGGAATAGTGTGTGTGTGTCCCCTCTGCAGCAGTCCCTATTTCTACAATAGGGGTCAGGAACCCTTTTGGCTGAGAGCCATAAACGCCACATTTTAAAATGTAATGCTGTGAAAGCCATACAATAAGTTTCAAACTGGGACAGTGCGCATGCGCAACAGAGACTTAACGCCCCTGCTGCCATGGTTATGTGTATACAGTAGATCCTTCGAGTAGCGGAAGTGTCAGACATGTCTTCAGCAACATCAGTAATTTCCCTGAGAGCCAGACAGGAGAAATATGGTCAAACAGCTTGTACAATTAGCTAGCTGACTTGGGGGTTGATTCACTTTTTAGGATGAGATCCCTGCACTTTGGCCCAAAAGGCTGCCAATCAAAGTGCAGGGATCTCATCCTACAAAGTCACTGGACCTGACTGAATCCAGGGTGGGATAACTGGAGCAGCCGTTAGTTTTGGGGGGAGTGCGAGTAAGTTAGTAGTGCATGCTACAGCAGTAGCGTGCCTACGTGGAAAATTTTATTTGCACTGCCACACTAAGCTGTGCTGCTTGAGCAGTGCAGCTTAGTGAATCAACCCCCTACTGATTTGTCTGGGAGCCAGATGTAGCCATCAAAAGAGCCATCTGGCTCTCGAGCAGTAGGTTCCCTACCCCTCAGACATAAATAATTCTACTCCACACCCCCCCCACCCCCTCAAAAAAAAAAAAAACGCAAGCAAACACACACATATATATATATATATATATATATACTGTGGCACTACAAATCCCAGCACGGCTCTGGCCGGAGCGGGGGTTGCTGGGTCAGGCATATGACGTCACCTGAGGCTCGCTCCGCTCATGTCGGCACCGGCAGAAGGCGAGGAGGAGACAGCCGTCGTGGGGACGCAGGGAGGTCACACGCGTACAGCGCGCCGCCATCACCGATTTCCGGCTACTGCGGTACGTGCGATGCTTTACGGCAGCACGTCAGCTGCGCGATCGCCATGGTAACGAAGGAGACGGCTCCAGCTTCCGAGATAGCTGGGGCCCCGATGAGCCGCCACTGACCCGGGGCCCGCCGAGGGTGTGCCGGGGAGACAGAGGAGGGGCGGGGGACAAAAGAGAGGACTTGCCGGGCGTGAGGTGAGCATAGAGAGTTGTGTATGTATGACAGGCCTGCGCCATGCGGCCATACACGTGTCAGCTATCCGCTAGCCTGCTCCCCTCTCCCCCAAACACCTGTCTGCAGTGTGTGGCTGCTCCCCTTCCTCCTACACAGCCTGTCTGCAGGTGCAGTCTGTCCCCCATCTCCACCTGTCTGCAGGTGCATGGCCACCCCCATCTCCGCCTGTCTGCAGGTGCAGTCTGTCCCCCATCTCCGCCTGTCTGCAGGTACATGGCCACCGCCATCTCCGCCTGTCTGCAGGTGCATGGCCACCGCCATCTCCGCCTGTCTGCAGGTGCATGGCCACCGCCATCTCCGCCTGTCTGCAGGTGCATGGCCACCGCCTGTCTGCAGGTGCATGGCCACCGCCTGTCTGCAGGTGCATGGCCACCGCCTGTCTGCAGGTGCATGGCCACCGCCTGTCTGCAGGTGCATGGCCACCGCCTGTCTGCAGGTGCATGGCCACCGCCTGTCTGCAGGTGCATGGCCACCGCCTGTCTGCAGGTGCATGGCCACCGCCTGTGCGCAGGTGCATGGCCACCGCCATCTCCGCCTGTCTGCAGGTGCATGGCCACCGCCATCTCCGCCTGTCTGCAGGTGCATGGCCACCGCCTGTCTGCAGGTGCATGGCCACCGCCTGTCTGCAGGTGCATGGCCACCGCCTGTCTGCAGGTGCATGGCCACCGCCTGTCTGCAGGTGCATGGCCACCGCCTGTCTGCAGGTGCATGGCCACCGCCATCTCTGCCTGCCTGCAGGTGCATTGCTGCCCCCATCTCCACCTGGCTGCAGTTGCATGTATGGACATGACAGAAATTATCTATTGAGCCATCTAAATGGCTCAGAATCGAGCCGTGTATTTCCAGCATAAAGACATGCATATGAAGGTTTTAAAGCTCGGAGAATGACGGACAGGGTGTGGAATAGAGTTCCAAAGGAGGGGTGAAACAAGTGAGAAGTCCTGGATGTGAGACTGAGCAAAAGTGCCCTGAACTTTCTTCCATATATGAATATTCCTCTCTTATTATGTTATACATTTTAAGTTATGTCGCTTGCAGAGGACATGAGTGACTATAGATACTAGATTCACCTGGGAAAACCAACCATTGCTATAGCATGCATGGGGCTTAGTGGATACTTGTATTAGACACACCACAGTGCAGACATTTGTATTTTATTTTATTTTTTTATGCGACAATGTGGAAATTGCAAGATTGTCAGGTTCTGCATGCACTGAGCTAGGTTAAAGAACAAGCGACACCCATGCTAACCTAGAAATAAAAAAACACATATATAAGTATATAAATACTACTTCTACTTACATAACAGATGTATTGTGCTATCCACTTAATGATTCCTGTGAATTTTATAAAGGAAAAGCAGAAAATCCTATTCTAGGCAGTGGCCAACTTGCCAAGCTGATGCTGACATCATATCCTCTCTGACTCTTGTTTTCCCCCCTCCCTTCTCTTGCTCATTGTGCATTCATTAGCTGCCCTCCTCCCAGAGTCTTCAGACACTCCCACTGAGCTGTATACTAGGAACTGCACTGTCTTATACTCCAATCGCTGAGTCACCTCAGCCTTGCTTGTAAACACAAGTGAGCAGAGGTGTTTCTGATAAGCAGCTAGGCAGGGAAATAAATGGAAGAGGAGGAATATATTATAGATAAAAAGAACTCCCAGCATTCAACTGTTTGGCACTAGAGCCAGTGCTCCTAATGTATGTGATAACACCAAACCATAACGGCAGAAAAAGTTTTGCAAGTTTTGAATGCAGGATTAGCATCTTTATCACTTAACCTCCTTGCCGGTTATGCCGAGCTCAGCTCGGGGTAACCAGCGCAGGAGGATTTCTCAGGCCCCGCTTTGCCGATTTGCATAATTTTTTTTTTCATTGCACGCAGCTAGCACTAGCTGCGTGCATATTTCGATCGCCGCTGATTCGCCGCTACCCGACGCGCCCCCCCCCCCCCCCTTCCAGACCCCTTGCGCAGCCTGGCCAATCAGTGCCAGGCAGTGCTGAGGGGTGGATAGGGATTCCCTCTGACGTCCCGACGTTTGTGACATCATCCCGCCATGGCGACGGGGGAAGCCCAGCAGGAAATCCCGTTCTGAACCGACACAATTGCAACGGCAAGGGGGTTAATACACTCAGACCAGTTGCTGTTGAAATTTGATTTTTATGGTGACAATCCCGCTTTAACATGGCAGGGCCAATTTTACCTTTTATTTAAAGCGGTGTTGTTCAACTGGCGGCGGTCAGTGGGCCACATCCAACCCGTGAGAGGTCTTGTCGCGGCCTGTGTCACGCTCCCTTTTCTCTTTCTGCGTGGCCCACCTCTTTTTCTATACTCTGCTCTGCCCTCCCACAATCCCTTCCCCCCCCAAAGCCAGGACGTTGCTGCCCCGCCCCCTCCAGACCAAGACTCCCAGGAGCTTGGCCCTCCACGTTCACAAAGTTGGACAGGACTGCTCTACAGGATGCATAACAAAAAGTTTTTAAAGAGTAACTGTTGGGCATAAAATCAAAAATCAATTCTTTATTTTTATCTGGTAAATAAGTAATAAGGATGCTAACCAGGCAATCCAAAAGTTAAAATCACTATTACTTTCCTTGTTGATAAATGATCATTCCCCAGTTTACCTGACACTTATTTGGTACATACAAAATTTAGTACACAAAAAGGAAGTTGCAGGGCATGCTGGGTTGTCCTTTTTTGCTTTTGTACTTCCCCTCAGCCTTAAAGGAGAACTGTAGTAAAAGGTATATGGAGGCTACCATATTGATTTCCTTTTAAGCAATACCAGTTACCTGGCTATCCTGCAGATCCTCTGCCTCCAATACTTTTAACCCTAGACCCTGAACAAGCATGCAGCAGATCTGGTGTTTGACATTTTTGTAAGATCTGACAAGATTAGGTGCATGCTTGTTTCTGGTGTGATTCACACTACTGCAGCCAAATAGATCAGCAGGGCTGCCAGGCAACTGGTATAGCTTAAAAGGAGATCAATATGGCAGCCTCCATATACCTCTCACTACAGTTCTCCTTTAACTAATGCAGCCTGATTGGCTGAAGTCTCTTTCCCTCCTGGTTTTCCCTCCTACACCTTTGTTCCTCTCTGATTGGCCAATATTTCTCATGCTGACACAATGCACTTTCTATAGTGAAGGGCAGGCAAATCAGGCAGAGGAGACTAAAGGGGCCTATACACTTACCGATTTTCCCGCCGATATACAGCCGATTCGATCACTGTGATCGAATCGGCTGTGAAATCGTCACGCACACGATGACCGAACGATCGATTTCCGTCCGAAATCGATCGTTCCCGACGATTCCTGTCATTCCGTCCATGTGAAAGATTTCCCTTGATCGCCGGCGGGTCAAGAGTGCGTCGATAGCGGTGTTCGAATGCCCGACAACCAACGCTAGCGGCAATATATTACCTGCTCCTGCCGGCGCGAGTCCCCGCTCTCTCCGCGGTCTCTTCTCCGCGATGGGTTTTGGACCGGCTGGCTACTTCCTGTCCCGCCAGGAAGTTTAAACAGTAGAGCGCCCTCTACTGTTTAAACTTCCCCGGACGGGAAGTGAAGCCTGCCGGGTCCGTAACCCAGAACCCACCAGTGCGGAAAAGAGACCGCGGAGAGAGAGGGAACTTGCACCGGCAGGAGCAGGTAATGTATGCGGGGGCAGCGGCAGCTTCACAGATGGTGAATCGATTTCATGCTGAAATCGATTCACAATCTGTTTGCAGTAAAGGAAGCCATACGATGCCTCTCTGATCAGATAGGGATCTATCTGTTGGTCGATCTGATGGCAAATCGACCAGTGTAGGGCCACCTTAAAGGTGTGTACACACGCACTACATCTGGCAACGACTGGTCCGTCAGATCCTTCGTTGCCGGATGTAGTGCGTATATATACACCTTAAGGGAGCAAATTACATCAGAATTGGCTTAAAAATAGCCACACTTAAGATAGGAAATGCTAAGAAGAATTTTCTTTCTTTTTTTTTTTTTTCTTTAATGTAGAAAAATCACTAAAATCAAAACGTGGACAGTTATGTAAGTAGAGCAAGTATTTTTCTACTTATATATGTGGTTTTTTTTTTCTGAGATAGTATCAGGGCTGTGGAGTCGGTACAAAAATCTTTCGACTCTGACTCCTCAGTTTATGAAATCACAACTCCGACTCCAACTCTGACTCCTGGTACCCAAAATGGCTCCGACTCCTCAGTTTATGAAATCAACTCCGACTCCGGGTGCCCAAAATTGCCCCGACTTTCCAACTCCGACTCCACAGCCCTGGATAGTATGGCTGACAGCTCCTCTTTAAAGTAAAATTTTGGATGTTAGCAAAATAACTGTAGGGAACATGAACCACATATATTCCCTTCCTCAGCTGCAGTCTTTAGCCCTGTACACACGCTAGATGAAACTCGGCCAAGGCGCTCTGCCGAGAATGCAGCAGCCCCCAATCTCTCTGGGTCACTTGGCCAGCGATCGGCTTAGCTGATCGCTTCGACTGACTGACAAGACCATTGTTCTCTCCATTTACTCTGCCTGCCACACGTGACCTCACACCTGCGCCACCTGGGAACTGAACATGTCATTAGCTTGCAGGCTATGGACGCAATTGTACAGCCTTGACCCTGGCTGACGGTGAACATGGCTCAAAGGTGTGTACCAGGCTTAAGAGGCTGCCGGTGCATAAGCCATAGACAAATAGTTGTATCAAAATAATCAGGTTAGCTGTTATTGGCTATTCAGGAGATAGTAGGAGATTTTTAGAAGCCACGTGTATTGAATACAGAGAAGAACCTGAAAAGCTGTAGCTTTTGCCTGCCTTGCTCCTGGCGTCTGTCCAGCCTGGTGCAAATGCTGTAGTCAGGGTCGTGCAGAGGGTACTTAAGTGGGGGGTGCTCAAATTTAAAAAAGGAGCCTCGCCCCCCCCCCCCCCCCAGAAATAAAAGATGCTCAGCAGTAGCTAAAATAGTGGCGAACCTTCCCCCAACCCCCTTGCCATGCAATGACCCCCCCAGCTCTCCAACTGTCCTAAGCCATTCCCCTGAGCCCCATACACTCAGTCACAGGAGTCCTGGCTGCATTCAATGGTATGGAGTCGGTCGCACTTGTCACCGGTGGCCGCGCGGTCCCCCCTCCTCGTTTCTGGCTAGGGGGTACTGGTTGTCATGTGGTTGCTGAATGCAGATGCGGGCTGCCATGTGGGTTCTGGGTGCGGGTACAGGGTGTCAAATGGGTTCTGGCTATGGGTGGGTATCGGGTGTCATGCGGGTATTGATTGCAGGTATTTAATGCCATGTGAGATCTGGGGGCATGTACTGGATGTCGTGTGGGTGCTGGGTGCAGGTACTGGGTGTGACATGGGTGTGAATACTTGGCGCCATGCCTGTACTGGGTGCTGGCTATGGGTGGGCAATGGGTGTCACGTGGGTTTTAAATGCAGGTACTTTGGGTGCGGATACTGGTTACGTGGGTGCTTGGTGCAGGTAGTGGGGAACATGTGGAGGCTGTGTGCAGGTGTGAGTACTGGGTGCAATGTCAGGCCTGGGTGCAAGTACTTGGTGTCATGTGAGTGTGAGTTCTGGGTGCCAGCTATGGGGGGAAGGGGTGTGGGTGAATGTTGAGAGAAGTAGAGGACAGTGTGGGTGCTGCAGGAAAGAGAAATGATTGGGGGTGCTGGGGGAGAGAGAGGTCAGTTTAGATGCCAGGGAGGTCACTATGGGTGCTGCTGGGGGCAGGAAGGGTGCCGCTGGGGGAGTAAAGAGCTCCCCCACCCCCCTGCACGTGCCTGGCTGTAGTAGTGCTGTTTGAAATTCTCCGGGTACCCAAAATGGCTCAGACTCCTCGACTCCGACTCCTTAGTCTAATACTTACCAGAGCTGTGGATTTTGTACAAAAATCCTCCGACTCCTCAGTTTATGAAATCACTGGGTCCAACTCCGGGTACCCAAAATTGATCCGACTCCTCGTCTCAAACTCCTACTCAACATCCCTGGATTTTTTTTCAGCTGATTTACTGTCCGGTTGATTTTTCCGTTTTTTTTTTTTTTTTTTTTTTTTCCCCTATGAATTTCCATTAGCTTCTATGAGAGATTGATCAGAAAAATAATCGAAAATAAAATCGGAAATGATGGAAATTATGTATCGAACCAACTATCTGCCAAACTATCTTATGGTGTGTACCTAACATTACAGCTGATACAAATAAGAAGCTTCTTTTTTTTGCTTCTTTACTTTCCAATCAGACTTAACTAATGCAGCCTGATTGGCTGAAGCCCCTTTCCCTCCTGTTTTCCCCTCCCACACCTCTGTTCCTCTCTGATTGTCCAATATAATCTCTTCTGCTGAGACAATGCACTTTCTAATGCAGAGCTGGGTGGGAGTGCCTGAAGACTATGAGGAGGGCGGGCAATGCATACACAATCAGGCAGAGGAGAGTAAGGGAGGAAATTACATCAGGATTGGCTTCAAGATAGACATAGTTAAAATGGAGAATCCTAAGAAGGATTTTCTCTTTTTCTTTACACTAAAATCAAAAAGTGGACAGTGTAATACATATGTTATGTATGTAGAGCAAATATTTATCTACTTATGTGTATTTTTTTCTGAGATAGTATGGCTGATAGCTCCTCTTTAAAAAAAGGGAGGAAATGGTGGACTTACCTCCCCATAAGCTGACACCACAGTTTGTATTCACTGAAAAAGATTATTTATTCAAAAAACACTCCACAGATTTATGCAACTCGTTTCGTGGGTGTAATTTTGCTTCCTCAGGCAATAATTGGAGCTTTCTGTGGTCTGTATAAACCAAAGCGCCTTCCTGTCATGTGCTGCTTACACCCCACTAAACCTCTGGCTTTAATTTAGGTAAAGCAGCAAATTCTCGGTGAACTTCTGCAAAGCACTGAATCTTTGTAGGACTGTATTGGGCAACTTTTAAAGCGGATCCGAGATGAAAAACTAACTATAACAAGTAACTTGTCTATATATCTTATCTAAATTGTAGATAGTTTACACAGCATATCTATCTGTAAACAGCTTCAAAAGTTTATGATTATTTATTCCTGTGATACAATGAGGGCAGCCATGTTCTGTTTGTCACATTGTCACAGGCTGAGAGCTGGAGATGCTATCAGCTTGCCTGTATGTAAATTCAGTCCCCTCTGCCTCTGAAATCAATGGCTAGTAACCTCCTCCTGCCTCCTCCTCCTGCTCCCATAAGCCCTTACTACAGTGACAAGGCACAAAAGGAGCTGTGGGCGAGGCTTGTTTAGTTTATAAAGAATTAGAGTATTAAAACAAAACAAAAAAAGTATTTGGCTTGAGGAATGCCCTGTAAACTATATGAAAGGAACACAGTTATGCAATGAGTAAAAGTTTCTCAGTTCTACTTTAAATGTTCTAAACCGCAGTGAAGCTCTGTTGTTTTTTTAGACACCCCCCCCCCCCACACACACACACTGCAAATTACAATCTCGCTGCAATTATGATTATGATTTGCAGCTTTTTATATTTCAATTCCTTGTGCATCTTATTGCCATTTTTAGGGTCATCGATTTGTACAGTCATGGCTCATTTTGAGAATGGTACAATTGCTGGTTGTTTACAAAGTTTGCTGTTTCAGTGTTTTTAGAACTTTGTGTCAGTTGTGTCTGTGGTGTATTGAAGTATAATAACAAGCATTTCAAAGGCTTTTATTGACAATTACAATTGACAAGTTTATGCAAAGAGTCAATATTTGCAGTGTTGGCTGTTCTATTTCAAGACCTGTGCAATTCCCCAATCATGCTGTCAATCAACTTCTGGACCAAATCCTGACTGACTGGCCACTCATTCTTTCATAATCCGTGTTTGGAAATAGTCAGAATTTGTGGGTTTTCGTTTGTCTAGCCGCACTAACCACAATGGGTTAACCACAATTTCTCCATTAGATAAGGGTCTGAAAAGTTTCTTAGCCATGGACCCAATATTTCAATGTTTTGTTCCCCTAGCCACTTGGTTATCACTTTGGCCTTATGGCACAATCCCCATCATGCTGGAAAAGGTGGTGTTCAGTGATGTGCTCATGAGTAATTACAGGTGTCTAAGCACTCGAATTTGTGATTTAAATGAGCCTTAATTACCTCAGGTGAGCGGCGGGGAAATAAGGGGTTAGTTACCCATAAGTCCTTGGTATGTCGTGCGCTCCACCTTGCTTGCACGTGTCCTATTGGACACGTTGCAAACCTCACTACGCGAACTTCCTCCTTCAAGCCGGGAAGGAGGAAGTGCGCGGTGGTGAGGCTTGCAACGCGTCCAATAGGACGTGTGCAAGCTATTTGGAGCGCACGACATACCAAGGGCTTATGGGTAAATAACCCCTTATTTCCCCACCGCTCACCTTAGGTAATTAAGGCTCATTTAAAGCACAAATCTGAGTGCTTACACTCATAATTACTCATGAGCACATGCCTGGTGATGTTCTTTCAACCATTCAAGAACAGTTTGGTGAAGAAGTTGCTGTCATAGGCTGTTTGGTACCATTCTTTACTCATGGCTGTGCTTTGGGCAAAATTGTGAGTGAGCCCACTCTATTGCATGAGAAGCAGCATGAGTGGTCTTAGGATGCTTTGCTGTTGGCATGAGAATGGACAGATGGTAGTGCTCACCTTTTCTTCTGCTGACAATCATTTTGCCATATGCCCCAAACATTTGTAAAGTGACTTGAACAAAGAAAATTACCACAGTCCTCAGCAGTTCAATCCCTGTACTCTTTGCAAAGTATCAGCCTGTCCCTGATGTTTTTCTTGGAGAGAAATGGCTTCTTCTGACACTTGCTATACATTCGGAAGTCCTGTATTGGATGCAGTACTCACCTAAATTGCCGCCGTAGTTCAGTCCTGCGATGACGCCAATATGCCCTTGTGCGCACGTGCAGAGCGCTCCGGGCCATGGGAGCCTGCATGCAACCAAGACTGAGCCGTGGTGGTGATTTAGGTGAGAAAGGGGGAGCAGTGGGCATGAGGACTGCATCTCCACTACATGCTTGAACCCCCCCATTTTTAATAACCGTTTCAGCTCTTTTATCCTTTATAGGTTTGCTTTAACATTGCTTTTACATCAACTCCAAATTCTCAGCATTTCCTTGACAATACCTAGTTTTGGGCTAGCATAACCTTATTCTGGTACAGACCACTTGTAGAACTTGATTTTGTACCAAGTTGACAGGAAATTCAACTTGACAGATCCGATTCCAAAAATAATAATAGCACTCCACCCTGACTGAGAGCTTACCAAATAGTGACAGAACTAGCTGAGCCTCTTTCAGGTAGAATCTCGATATAGATGCATTTTACATTCCTGGTGGGTCTCCCGGCTTTCCCCAAGCTACAGACAACTCGTGCAGGCAGCGATCCCCTGAAGGGAACAGGAAGCTTATATAGAAGGTCCTGTGTGCTTCTACTAACCGCTCCCACTGCAGCTGTGAGAGGAACCCAGGCTACCTGCCACACTGGCTACCCAATACCAAGGCCCTTTTTACAGGTAGGCAGGTAGTGACATCTCGATAGAAGGCTGACTATGCAGGCTACGCATTTGTTTTTGCTATGTATGAACGTGACTGGATACATTCCATTGCTAGTGCTGTCATGCTGAGGCTGTGTACAGATGATCAACAATACTAATCCTTATTAGAGAACAGCAGATTACACTTACTCCAGCAGAGTGCTTTCAGTATCTCGCATAATTAGTGGCAGATGTGTGAGTTTTCATCAGGCTGACCTGCATACACACATAAACCAGCTACGTATTCACTAAAAGTGTGCTAAAACCTGTCTGTGCTAGTCCCATGCCCATGGCTCGGGTTACAGTAGAGCCTAAAACTGTTCCAATTGATAAAACGGACAGGTCTATGGCTCCTATGTTCAACCTAGCATCCGTTCATGTACGACATGTCCGTTCTGTCCGTTGTCTTGTCCTTTTCAGTAGCGGAACGCAAAGTTCCAACCTGCACATTTCCTCCAGACACTGGACAGATGCTGGACTGGTCATAATACAGTAGAATCCCTTTATAGTAAACTTTGAGGGACAAGTCCAAGTATTTACTTTATCATAAGTTTACTATAGCAGTATAGGTCATAGAGTGTATATTTATACAGACGCAGTTGCTGAAACCTGGGGAAAGAGTTTACTATATCAGTTTATTATAACAAGATTCTACTGTACAGTAAAGTCCCGCTTATTCAGAACTCAATCATCTGGAAGTCTCAACTAACTGGAGGTCAGCGCTATGGGGACATTATTTTTTAGTATTTATATCAGGGCTGTGGAGTCGGCACAAAAATCATCCGACTCCAACTCCTCAGTTTATGAAACCTCTGACTCCAACTCCGACTCCAGGTACCCTAAATGGCTCTGACTCCAACTCCTTAGTCCAGTGATAGCGAACCTTTCAAAGGCCGAGTGCCCAAACTGCGACCCAAAATCGACATATTTATCACTGAGTGCCAATGGGGGGGGGGGGGGGGGGGGGTTTCCGAAAAAATAGGCGTGACCATGACATTGTATGGGCGGAGCTAGCGTAATGATGTAACAGCGAGGCATAAGAAAGCAGTGTTTCTGCCATGATGTGGTGAAACGAGGATTTACATCATGTGCAGAAACTGTGATGCTATTTATTAGTATACCCGCCGTAACCCCAAAGCAGCAAATATAGCCAACTATGACTATTAAATAATAAATGTAGCAACAGTTACCCCAGACACCAGAAATAAACGCAATGTGGGCAACATTTCAGCAGAAAATAACGCAATGTTAGCAACATTTCAGCAGAAAATAACGCAATGTTGGCAACATTTCAGCAGAAAATAACGCAATGTTGGCAACATTTCAGCAGAAAATAACGCAATGTTGGCAACATTTCAGCAGAAAATAGCGCAATGTGGGCAACATTTCAGCAGAAAATAAATGCAGTGGGCAGCATTTCACCAGAAAATAACGCAATGTGGGCAACATTTCAGCAGAAAATAACGCAATGTGGGCAACATTTCAGCAGAAAATAACGCAGTGGGCAACATTTCAGCAGCAAGTAACGCAGTGAGCAACATTTCACCAGAAAATAGATGCAGTGGGCAACATTTCAGCAGAAAATAACACAATGTGGGCAACCTTTCAGCAGCAAGTAATGCAGTGGGCAACATTTCACCAGAAAATGAATGCAGTGGGCAACATTTCAGCAGAAAATAAAACAATGTGGGCAACATTTCAGCAGCAAGTAACGCAGTGGGCAACATTTCACCAGAAAAAAACACGATGTGGGCAACATTTCAACTGCAAAAAAGGGAATTTACTCACCTGACAGAAGTCTCCTCTCTCGGCCGGCCTCTGGCGCGCAGCTCCCCGGACGATCCTCCTGCAATCTCCCATGCTGGAATGGAATAGCAGGGCTACGGGAAGATAGCGCCCGAAACCTTGTACTGGAGACACAAATAGTCTCCAGTACAGGGCTTCGGACGTCATCTTCCCGTAGCCCTGCTCTGCCTGCAGAAGACTATGCAGGCTGGAGCGGGGCTGCGGGCTATGAAGTGGCGCGGCGTGGCGTCTAGTAGACGCCGTGGCCAGTTTATGCAATAGACAGGACATAGCGCAGCAGCGCTAGCAGATTCGGCTACACGTGCCGGTTGTGGCACGTGTGCCATAGGTTTGCCATCGCTGCCTTAGTCTAATACTTACCAGGGCTGTGGATTTGTTACAAAAATCATCTGACTCTGACTCCTCAGCTTATAAAACCACCAACTCCGACTCCAGGTACCAAAAATGTATCCGACTCCACAGCCCTGATTTATATAGCACTGACATATTCCGCAGTGCAGTACAGAGTATAGTCTTGACACTAACTGTCCCTCAGAGCGGCTCACAATCTAATCCCTACCATAGTCCTATGTCTTTTGTATTGTGTATGTATGTATTGTAGTCTAGGGCCAATTTAAGGGGAAGCCAATCAACTGGTTTGTATGTTTTTGGGATGTGGGAGGAAACTGGAGTGCCCGGAGGAAACCCACACAGGCACAGGGAGAACATGCAAACTCAGTGCAAATAGTACCCTGGCTGGGATTCAACCAGCGACCCAGCTCTGCAAGGCGAGAGTGCGAACTACTACTGCCCACCATGCTGCCCACAGTAGGGTAGACTCTATCACTATGCAGAGCAATGCACAGTGGAACCACTTACAAAGGCCAGCCCTCTTCTACAGCTGCCTACTGCTCTGCCTCGTCCGGCTTCTGATGTGTCACCTGACATCAGGAGCCATACAGAGCGAATGCAGCAAGCAGTTGTAGAAGTAAAGAGGACCCGCTCCCAGAGCTTTTTGTAAGCACCGCTGCGCGCTTTGTGGAGGGAGGTCAGTGTTAAATTTAGGCATCTTAAATTACATACACAGTGATGTGAAAAACTATTTGCCCCCTTCTGGATTTCTTATTCTTTTGCATGTTTGTGACACTTAAATGTTTCTGCTCATCAAAAACCGTTAACTATTAGTCAAAGATAACATAATTGAACACAAAATGCAGTTTTAAATGATGGTTTTTATTATTTAGTGAGAAAAAAACCTCAAAACCTACATGGCCCTGTGTGAAAAAGAAATTGCCCCCTGAACGTAATAACTGGTTGGGCCACCCTTAGCAGCAATAACTGCAATCAAACGTTTGCGATAACTTGCAACAAGTCTTTTACAGCGCTCTGGAGGAATTTTGGCCCACTCATCTTTGCAGAATTGTTGTAATTCAGCTTTATTTGAGGGTTTTCTAGCATGAACCGCCTTTTTAAGGTCATGCCACAACATCTCAATAGGATTCAGGTCAGGACTTTGACTAGGCCACTCCAAAGTCTTCATTTTGTTTTTCTTCAGCCATTCAGAGGTGGATTTGCTGATGTGTTTTGCGTCATTGTCCTGCTGCAGCACCCAAGATCGCTTCAGCTTGAGTAGACAAACAGATGGCCGGACATTCTCCTTCAGGATTTTTTGGTAGACAGTAGAATTCATGGTTCCATCTATCACAGCAAGCCTTCCAGGACCTGAAGCAGCAAAACAACCCCAGACCATCACAGCACCACCACCATATTCTACTGTTGGTATGATGTTCTTTTGCTGAAATGCTGTGTTACTTCTACGCCAGATGTAACGGGACATGCACCTTCCAAAAAGTTCAACTTTTGTCTCGTCGGTCCACAAGGTATTTTCCCAAAAGTCTTGGCAATCATTGAGATGTTTTTTAGCAAAATTGAGACAAGCCTTAACGTTCTTTTTGCTTAAAAGTGGTTTGTCCTTGGATATCTGCCATGCAGGCCGTTTTTGCCCAGTCTCTTTCTTATGGTGGAGTCGTGAACACTGACCTTAATTGAGGCAAGTGAGGCCTGCAGTTCTTTTAGATGTTGTCCTGGGGTCTTTTGTGGCCTCTCGGATGAGTTTTCTCTGCGCTCTTGGGGTAATTTTGGTCGGCCGGCCACTCCTGGGAAGGTTCATCACTGTTCCATGTTTTTGCCATTTGTGGATAATGGCTCTCACTGTGGTTCGCTGGAGTCCCAAAGCTTTAGAAATGGCTTTATAACCTTTACCAGACTGATAGATCTCAATTACTTTTGTTCTCATTTGTTCCTAAATTTCTTTGGATCTTGGCATGATGTCTAGCTTTTGAGGTGCTTTTGGTCTACTTCTCTGTGTCAGATAGCTCCTATTTAAGTGGTTTCTTGATTGAAACAGGTGTGGCAGTAATCAGGCCTGGGAGTGACTACAGAAATTGAACTCAGGTGTGATAAACCACAGTTATTTTTTAACAAGGGGGGCAATCACTTTTTCACACAGGGCCATGTAGATTTGGAGTTTTTTTTTCTCACTAAATAATAAAAACCATCATTTAAAACTGCATTTTGTGTTCAATTATGTTATCTTTGACTAATAGTTAACTGTTTTTGATGAGCAGAAACATTTAAGTGTGACAAACATGCAAAAGAATAAGAAATCAGGAAGGGGGCAAATAGTTTTTCACACCACTGTATATCCGGCATCAGACAATGTGCCGAATAACTGGGACTTTACTATAGCAGTGTCTGTTGCAATGGACATGTCAGAACCTTGTTCCATGTGTGTTCTGTTCCGCATATGTGGTGACACTGTCCACGGCACAGAACGCCAGTAGTTTTGACCAAGCCTAACCGCTCTGCCTACAGAAGAGGCTGGTGTAACATAGTTCTGTTAGTACATGCATTGTACAATTGCTATTTTTGTTGCTCAAAGTGTTTTTTTGTTTTGGCAGACATCTTTGTAATGATCATTCTAAAGATATGCTCCCAGCTTGCCCGTCTGTTCTGGTGAGAAGGAAGGCAATCAGGAGATATGCTTCTGTGAGCTGTAAAAACTTGTCGAATAGGTTTCTTGTGGCTGCGCTCCTGCCTTGTACAAGCTCATCCAAACTTGGCATGTGTGAGTGAGGTCTGCACATGCCCAGTAGAATTAAGCCGCTTGTGCATGGCTATTTTCCTCTATGCTTGAGTGGCTTCGTTCAACTGGGCATGTGTGACTAAACTAGGCATGTGTGGACCTTAGTCACACATGCCCAGCCTGGATCTGCTTGTACACAGCCCAGAGGTTGGTCACAAGTAAAAGGGCAGAGTTCTCACCAGGCTTTTTTAGCCTGGTGCTCCACCTGGCTAGTTTTGGTGAACACCCGGCTGTCATCGGCTCACCTCCGCCTATGCTGTAAGCATAGTTGCTCACAGAAGCACCGGCCCTGCATTCTCTTATCTCGCCCCACCCGGCAACTATTTCATGCCACTTAGCTGGAATTTTTTTTTTGAGGAGAATACTGAAAGGGTACCCTGTGCAGGAACAGTGTGCAGGAACAGTGGACACAGCATTTGGGAAGCCTCTGGACCAGCCAGAGTCTTCACACCACTGAGGGAAGTGTCCAAATTCCTCCCCATTCCAGGCTTGCTTTAACCTCTCCATAGTACAGTACATGCTGCCCAGCTGCTCATGTGTGAACTCTCACTGTCTGTTTTGGCTAATATCCTTTCTGCAATCATTGGCCAGCACAGATCTAATGTCTGCCTGGAGCTTTATTTGCTAAATATGCTACTTTCGCCATGAATAGTGCCTTCAGCTGTTCAATTTATCATAATTGCTGCTTGATGCTGCAACTAGTAATCTCCATCTAGCTCTGGGATTTCACCGACAAACGCTGGCATAACACAACACGCATAACAAATGGTTTGTTTTTACTGTAGTCAGTTTTTCAAAAATATTTATCACCCTTCAGTCACTGGAATTTACTAAATTTCATGTATTATTATGTAGTATGTATATAGTGCCGACATCTTCCGCAGCGCTGTACAAAGTATATTGTCTTATCACTTAACTATGTCAGAGGGGCTCACAATCTAATCCCTACCATAGTCCTATGCAGGGCTGTGGAGTCGGTACAAAAATCTTCCGACTCCTCAGTTTATGAAACCTCCGACTCCAGGTACCCAAAATTACTCCGACTCCTCGACTACGACTCCTTAGTGTAATTTTTACAAAAGCTATGAATTTGGTTTAACCCTCCTGGTGGTCGATTGTTCTGCGGCTGTGCGGCCGCGGGAGGTTTTTTAAGCCTAATTTTTTTTTTAATCATGTAGCTAGCCCAGCGCTAGCTACATGATTCCCCCCTCCCTGCGGCTTCCCTCCCACCCCTCCGATCGCCGCCGGCGGTCAAGCCCATCCGGAAATCCCGTTCTAAACGGGATTTCCTTCAGGGTTTCCCCAGTCGCCATGGTGACGAACGGAGTGACGTCATCGACGTCGTGACGTCACAGGGAGTCCCGATCCACCCCATAGCGCAGCCTGGCGGCCATTGGCCAGGCTGCGCAAGGGGTATGCGGGGGGCCTGTATCGTGGCGGGTAGCGGCGCATTGGCGGCGAGTGGCGGCGATCGACCCGAACACGCAGCAAGCAAAGTGCTTGCTGCGTGTTCTAAAAAAAAATTATGAAAATCGGCCCAGCGGGGCCTGAGAAATCCTCCGCGGCGGCTTAGCTCGGGGTTACCACCAAGGAGGTTAAAAATCATCCGACTCTTCACTTTATTGAACCCCTCGACTCTGAATCCAGGTACCCAAAATTGCTCCAACTCTGACTCCACCGCCCTGGTTATATGTCTATGTAAGTATCGTGTAGTGAGTGTATCGTAGTCTAAGGCCAATTTATGTTTTGGGGATGTAGGAGGAAATTCTGAGTGCCCGGGGGAAACCCGCACAGACATGGGGAGAACATACAAACTCCATGTAGGTAGTGCCCTGTCAGAGATTCAAACCAGGGACCCAGCGCTGCAAGGCGAGAGTGCTATCCTCTATGCCAGCGTGCTGCCCTATTGAAGTTTATAATTAATGGCGGTGGTAATTTGGATGACTGGGCTCCTTTAAGGCAGACACATTGCAGAAATGCTGAGTCTGCTCTCCTGCCTGGTCCCCGAATTGTCCTTGAGCTGTATTTTCTCCAGGTGCTGACTTGTAGCTATATAAGCACTGCGGAGCAGCAGCACTCTCTCCTGTCCCGGCTTGTCCCTGTCCCCTGAAGTTTATTCCATCATAGCTGTGGCCGCACAAGCCTGCAGATTAGAAGCTCACCCCTGCAATGAGAATCCACACAGCTCACACTCTGCATTAACTCACACAGTCACTGGCAAAGCTGCCACAGATATGTCTGATCGTCTCAACTCCTTTACTCATCTTGGGAAATGGAATTAAAGTGGACCTGAACTCTTGCACAGGACAGAAGGAAAACCTAGAAAAATGCACCCTGTATGTATTTAGAGAGTTTAGCCTGTCTAATTCCCCCTCATCTGTGACTAATCACAACTCAAATTTGATCTCTCAACTGTCTCAGCTGGCTGCAATGGCAAAGCAGCTAATTTGTAAACACAGGCTGTTAACCCCATGTCTGCTTCCATGAAAGCAGGAAGTAGACATACTGAAGTTTGTTGCAGGATTTGTATCAGCTGTAACAAAGAGTTATTTTTCTTTGAAGGTTGTAATGCTGTTGTGTATCTTTTAGAGCAGAGAGAAAGTTCTGTGTTCAGGTCAACTTTAATGCTGTGTAATTAGGGTAGTCATTAAAAAGTGGTCTGAAAGTCAGCATTTCAGCTGCTTTCAGAGTAGGACGTTACAGGCGCACGTTAGAGCAGCCTGTAACGCAGCCCAACTCACAGTAATGAAAAATCAATGGGCTGTTCACAGTGCCCACGTTGCGTTACACAGTAACGCTGCACGTTCTGGGAAAGTGCAGCACGCTGTGCGTTATAGGTGGTGTGCTTGAATCTTAGAAATATCTAATGTTATAGGAATTGTACTGGATGTGATGTCCAGGTTGACACCGTGCCATATTGTGGCTGTGCCTAGTGGGCAATAGTATTGGCGGGATGTAGTATTGGTGTTCTGCGTGTTCGTGTCTGCATGGATATGCACCCAAATGCATATGCTAATTCATGAATATTGAACACTTCATATGCTTGTATGAAGCATGGTCCACACTGCATGTGATGCACAACTCTTTGGTTACAGGAATAGCTGTGCCAAATCAGTGTCTGTGGCCTTGTCCGTCGCCTTGTTCCCACTTTCAGTTGCCACTGCTGCTCAGGTCTACTGCTGCTGTGGACAAGTGCCGCAAGTACCAGCACCTGCATTATTCACTCCTGGGAATTCCCATTGGATTGAAACAGACCAATGGAAATACTCCCTCTCCAAGCATGCAGAAAAAGAAAATACCGGTTGGGACTTTGTGTTCCGATTGCTGGAACGCATCCATCAGACCCCTTGAAAATTCACAACTGTGAATGGAATCTATACACTACTTAAAGAGACACTGAAGAGAAAAAAAAATGATTTGTGTGTGTAGTACAGCTAAGAAATAAAACATTAGGAGCAGAGACATAAGTCTAGTATTGTTTCCAGTACAGGAAGAGTTAAGAAACGCCAGTTATCTATGCAAAACAGCCATTGAGCTTCACGACTAAGTCGCAGAGAGCTCTGTCTTCTGAAACTTAACTCAAGTGTCTGCCACTGTATTGTTTTTTATTCTACAGAGAACCGTTCAAAAGTTCACTACCGTGTTCTGTAAAATAATTTAGAACTAGCCGTCCCGCGTCGTAGCATACGCCGCATCTTCTAGCTATCTAATAGTGTACGTGCCTCAACCTTGAAGCAAGAAGAATAAAGGTGGCTACACACATCAGATAAAAGTCTTTGGAAAAATGAAAGATCACAGACCAATTTTACCCCCTTCCATGTAGTATCAGAGCCACACCTACACAGTCTATTCTATTGAGCTGCACTCCCCATCAGATAGAAATATTTGCAAGATGCTGCACACAAAGATGCTGCACACAAAGATGCTGCACACAAAGATGCTGTATACATTCAAAAGATCAGTATCTGCAAAATATCCATTCCTGCAAAAGATCAGTACCTACAAAATACATTCATATTTCCATGCGGATTATTGTGACATTTTCAGCATAAGGGCATAAGCATCCGCATACAATGAATTTTCGATGCTGGTCGAAAACGCAAATATTTCTGAAGATTTTCGTGAAAATTCGCCAAAAAATGAAAACAGGATTTTCAATGCGAAAATGACTTAGGCGAAAATTCGCAAGCAAAACTGCTACATGCTACATTAGCACTATCCAGGAGCGCCACAGGGAGGATTCCCAATGCCCCCTTTTTATACAACCGGAGGGACCGCGGGAACCACAGCGGCACCCCGGAGGGGGAGGCTAGGTGCCGCAGGCGACCCCCCCCCCCCCCCCCTCCCAAGCGTGGCCAGCGCCAGGGAGAGCCGTCTGCACCCACCTCCCAATATTAAAAACAGGCACTTACCTTAACATCCATTGTATTCTGCTACATGCGCATCAATTTTCTCATGGAAAGCATTTTTTGCAGTTTGTATCCTTTGGAGGCAGGTGGTGGATGGCTTGCTCCGGTGGTGTGAGCCCTGGAGTGAGTTGTCTGCACCTGTCCTCCCCCCCCCCCTCTGGAGTGCTGTATGTGAGCCAGCCCTGAGCTCTAAAGCTCGGGGTGACCCATGCTTCACTCCTTTCTCATGTGGTGCCCCCAAGTTAATGCGCATGTAGCAGAATGCAATGGACGTTAAGGTAAGTGCCTGTTTTTAATATTGGGAGGTGGGTGTGGACGGCTCTCCCCGACGCTGGCCACGCTTGGGGGGGTCGCCTGCGTCTCCCCCTCCGGGGTGTCGCTGTGGTTCGCAGGCAGTGAGAGAGCCTGGGACCCTGTGGTCCCCCCGGTTGTATAAAAGGGGGCATTGGGAATCCTCCCCGTGGCGCTCCTGGATAGTGCTAATGTAGCATGTAGCAGTGTTGCTTGCGAATTTTCGCCTCGAAAATCCCGTTTTCGTTTTTTGGCGAATTTTCACGAAAATCTTCAGAAATATTTGCGTTTTCGACCAGCATCGAAAATTCATTGTATGCGGATGCTTATGCCCTTATGCGGAAAAATGTCCACAATAATCCGCATGGAAATTCAATCTATGCGGACGTTTATACGGAAAAATGCCCGCAATAATGCGCAAGAAACTTCTCTGAATGCGGGCGCTAATGCCCTTATGTGGAAAATGTCCGCAATCATACGCAAGTAATGCGAAAATGACTGGCCTTAGGCGAAAATTAACGTGAAAAAATTAGATGGAAAATTTGCCTGTCAAAATGAAATTAGGCGAAAATTCGGTAAAAATGTATCGAAACAAATTTTTGCATTTTTGCTCATCACTGGCATGTAGCAGGGCGACCGCTTTGCAGTATTGGTTTTTTGACCCTGCATAGTTTGGCATGCAAAAGCAAATGCATATTTGCATGAGCATTGCCTCATGAATAGCCAATTAGGCCAGATTTGCAAAGCCAGACTTGCTAGGGTAGGCCTCTTTTCCACGGACAGTTGATAGGCAGTAAAATGCCTCTCAAACTCTTACAACTGCTTGCTGCTGCCTGGTAACTGCTTGCTGCTGCCTGGTAACTGCTTGCTGCTGCCTGGTAACTGCTTGCTGCTGCCTGGTAACTGCTTGCTGCTGCCTGGTAACTGCTTGCTGCTGCCTGGTAACTGCTTGCTGCTGCCTGGTAACTGCTTGCTGCTGCCTGGTAACTGCTTGCTGCTGCCTGGTAACTGCTTGCTGCTGCCTGGTAACTGCTTGCTGCTGCCTGGTAACTGCTTGCTGCTGCCTGGTAACTGCTTGCTGCTGCCTGGTAACTGCTTGCTGCTGCCTGGTAACTGCTTGCTGCTGCCTGGTAACTGCTTGCTGCTGCCTGGTAACTGCCTGCTGCTGCCGCCTGGTAACTGCCTGCTGCTGCCGCCTGGTAACTGCCTGCTGCTGCCGCCTGGTAACTGCCTGCTGCTGCCGCCTGGTAACTGCCTGCTGCTGCCGCCTGGTAACTGCCTGCTGCTGCCGCCTGGTAACTGCCTGCTGCTGCCGCCTGGTAACTGCCTGCTGCTGCCGCCTGGTAACTGCCTGCTGCTGCCGCCTGGTAACTGCCTGCTGCTGCCGCCTGGTAACTGCCTGCTGCTGCCGCCTGGTAACTGCCTGCTGCTGCCGCCTGGTAACTGCCTGCTGCTGCCGCCTGGTAACTGCCTGCTGCTGCCGCCTGGTAACTGCCTGCTGCTGCCGCCTGGTAACTGCCTGCTGCTGCCGCCTGGTAACTGCCTGCTGCTGCCGCCTGGTAACTGCCTGCTGCTGCCGCCTGGTAACTGCCTGCTGCTGCCGCCTGGTAACTGCCTGCTGCTGCCGCCTGGTAACTGCCTGCTGCTGCCGCCTGGTAACTGCCTGCTGCTGCCGCCTGGTAACTGCCTGCTGCTGCCGCCTGGTAACTGCCTGCTGCTGCCGCCTGGTAACTGCCTGCTGCTGCCGCCTGGTAACTGCCTGCTGCTGCCGCCTGGTAACTGCCTGCTGCTGCCGCCTGGTAACTGCCTGCTGCTGCCGCCTGGTAACTGCCTGCTGCTGCCGCCTGGTAACTGCCTGCTGCTGCCGCCTGGTAACTGCCTGCTGCTGCCGCCTGGTAACTGCCTGCTGCTGCCGCCTGGTAACTGCCTGCTGCTGCCGCCTGGTAACTGCCTGCTGCTGCCGCCTGGTAACTGCTTGCTGCTGCCGCCTGGTAACTGCTTGCTGCTGCCTGGTAACTGCTTGCTGCTGCCTGGTAACTGCTTGCTGCTGCCTGGTAACTGCTTGCTGAGCACACAGCTCAACAGTCCGTGGAAAAGAAGCCTAAAACTTGGTGTTTGAGCACGCATACATTTTCTCATGCAAAGTACTTCTTCTTCTTGCTCGAAGGTTGAGGCACTTACTCTATTATATATATCGATAGATGCTGAGTAGTGTGTAAACTGCAAATATTACAGAATGATGCAATGTTCTAAAAAAAACTAACGGAAAATAAAAATATGAGAATATTTTCTTTGCTACTAATGTTCTTGTAATTATCCATACTACACAACCAATTAATTATATCATATTTTTTTCCCGCTTCATTGTCTCTTTAAATGGGCACTATAGCGAAATTCAAGCTATTGGGATAACCCCAGTAACCATCATTTTTTTTTTTCTGACATTAGGATCTGTAAATGTGCTGTAAATTTTCTTATTTAGCCGACCTTTGTAAACAGAAACGCTACCTAATACTATTAGAAACATGCTACTACGGTTATCCCAGTACCCTAATTTTTGCTGTACTGCCCCTTTAAAGAGGAACTCCAGTAAAAAAAAAGTAATAAAAAAAGTTTCATTTTTACAATAATTATGTATAAATGATTTAGTCAGTGTTTGCCCATTGTAAAATCTTTTAAATCCCTGATTTACATTCAGACATTTATTACATGGTGACCTTTTTACTGTTGGCAGGTGATGTAGCTGCTGCATGCTTTTTCTGCAGTTGGAAACAGCTGTAAACAGCTATTTCCCACAATGCAACAAGATTCACAGACCGGAAACTGCTATGAGTACCATGGTCCTCAGAGTTTCTTGTGGGAGGGGTTTCACCACAATATCAGCCATACAGCGCCCCCTGATGGTCTGTTTGTGAAAAGGAATAGATTTCTCATGAAAAAAGGGGGTATCAGCTACTGATTGGGATAAAATTCAATTCTTGGTCTAAGTTTCTCTTTAAAATCCATTGACACATCCGTTTCTGCTTTCTGTGTATCAGCAGGAATCGAAAATTTAAAAAAAAAACCCACTTAATTCAGCAGATTAGAATTTCTATGCAGGAAACTCCATTTATTAGGGTGTGAATCCACCCAAACCTGAACGTGAGCATATTTCTAGTGGGTAGTCCTTTCAGGTTATGTAACTGTCACTAGCTTGCAGCAGATATTGATGCGACTTCAACAGGTGCACAGATCCTGCCAGAGTCGTCGGAGCAATTTTGGGTACCTAGAGTCAGTGGTTTCATACACTGAGGAGTCTGAGTTGGATGATTTTTGTACCGACTCCACAGCCTTGGATCCGGCCCACACCAGGACCATACAGATCAGTTCCATGTAAAAGGTTCTGTGCAGGTCCTATGAACATTTACAGTACCATTGTATCAAGTGGTCAAAGTGGACCTGAACTCTTGCACAGGACACCTGGAAAACATAACAGAAATGCACCCTGTATGTATGTATTAAGAGTTTAGCCTGTGTAATGCCCACTTTTTTTGTGTCTAATCACTAGTCGTAATTTCATCTCCCCATTGTCACATGATAAGCAGATAAGTACATTTGAAAGTACTGGCTGTAGACAATATGGCTGCTTCCATGAATCAGGAAGTAGAAACTCTGCAGATTTATTTTAGGATTTGTATCACCTGTAGCAAATCATTTTTTTGGGTTATTATGCTGTTGTGTATCTTTTAGTGCAGACAGGAGTTCTGAGTTCAGGTCCGCTGATTTCTCTACTAATCATCATACGATCAATCATTTATTAATTAAACTCAAGAAGTTTTAAATCCGAATGATTCCATTTGGCTAACTTAGAAGCAAAACAGCAAGCTTTCGGCTAATAATCCTTCTTTAGTAGTACCTGTATGCTCAGGGCCGGCCCCCTCATGAGGCGGGGTGAAACGTTTGCCTCAGGCGGCACTTCTTGGGGGGCGGCAACCGCCCGTCCGTGGGTGTGGGGTTTGGCCACCGAGCTGGAGGGGTAGCAGGCAGGAAGGGGGGATTGGGCCTAGCGGTGGGGAGGGGGGGTCGGACCCCCCCCCCCCTCTCCCTCGCCTGGGTCCCCCGATCTGCACTCCAGCTTTAAATAGCTCCATAGCTGCCGATAGTAAGAGGGACGGGCGGGGACCACTCACCTCTTCCGGTTCCAGCGTGCGCTCCACTGACGTCGCTTCCTGCAACGCCGCCCACTTACAATTCAGCAGGCGGTGTTGCAGGAAGCGACATCAGTGGAGCGCACGCTGGAACCGGAAGAGGTGAGTGATCCCCGCCCCTCTTACTATCGGCAGCTACGGAGCTATTTAAAGCTGGAGGTGGAGCGCAGATCGGGGGACCCAGGCGAGGGAGGGGGAGTCCGACCTCCCTCTCCACCGCTAGGCCCAATCCCCCCTTCCTGTCCGCTACCCCCTCCAGCTCAGCGGCCCCCCCCACCCACGGCTTGGGGGGGGGGGCTTTTGGGGCGGCAATTTTTTCTAACTTTGCCTCAGGCGGCAAAAAGTCTAGGGCCGGCCCTGTGTATGCTGACAAGATGTTAGAACAGGCAGCTTTATATACACTGGACATCAATAGGAGATGCATTGTTTTGCTAACATAAATGTCTACTGCTTCATTTATCAATTACGAGTGAATACTGCATTGTGTGTACAAGTACTTAGGGCCCGTGCAAAGCAGAACACTTCTGTCTGCTGTGCTTCATACGTGACATTTATCCTGAGCCTGGTTATGCGGTAATGCTGACCTCCATGCACCACTTATCTTGTCTGGTTATGTAGTAATGTTGATCTCTGTACATTACACCTGCCCAGTGTCTTGTTACATAGCAGCACAGAACTCTGTATACAAGATCTACCCTGCATTTTGTTATGTAGTAATACTGATCACTGCACAGAACACTTAGCCTGTGTCTTATTTGGTAACTGAGATACACTGGCCTCTGTGCACAACGCTTAACTTGTGTCCCTCCATGTGTCTAATTGTTTGTATGTCTTATCTCCATATAAGACGGGTGTCAAACTCAAATACAAAGTGGACCAAAATTGAACACTGGGGCCAAGTTTCTGGCCAACCTCAATGTCTAGCGGCCACCTCGCTCCCTTATAAAGTTTCCTGGTTTCTAGTGGTTCTCCCTTCCTCCCCTATACAATTCCCTGGTGTCTAATGGTCCACCCTCCGAGTACATATTAGTATGCCGCGGGTGAGTTGGGTGTTGGGAGAGCCAACTGACGGCTCTCCCTGCTGCTGCTAAACTTCCCTGCGGGGAGCTATTGGTTAGTGTGAGTCCTCCTTTTTGGAAATACCTGATTGTGTTCCTAATTATGGTGGTGGACACTTAATCATGTGTTGAGCACTGGGTTGCTGTAGGTTACTGGTCCAGAGTGTGGGAAATCCAGCGATGAGGAACTGTGATACATGTTAAAAGATAGTTACTTGCTCATGCTTTTCGCATACATGTGCGTTTTACATGCATCCAGTCGTGGGTCTAACATCTTTCTGTTCCTTTTCAGTTCCGGTCTCTATAGGAAGGTCTGTATGAGTATGGATATGGGCAATCAACATGCTTCACTCACAGCCCTTCAGGAGATACAACGGAAAGTCAAAGAGCTCGAGCAAAGTGTGGCGACCTTCAGTGGACTCCAGAGTGACCCGGAGTACAAAAAGCTGGAGAAAGCCCTGACCAAGCAGCTCTTTGAAATTGAATCTATTGATACAGAAGGAAAAGGCAATATAGTACAGGCTCGTAAGAGAGCAATAGAAGAGGTGGAGAGGCTCATGAAGGAAATGGAGCAGAATGCAAATCATCCCTGCAGGTTGGAGATCGAGAAGATCTTCAAGGAGGCTCAGTGTTTTGTAGCCCAGCAAATAGCACCTCTTCATGGCGGGAGAGGGTGTGTTACTGAGGAGTTTGAGGAAGGAATTCAAACCATTCTAATGAGACTAACACAGGTAAAAACAGAAGGCAAAGCCTCCTTAAGAAAGGCCCGGTATCGCACCCTGACTAAAGTTCTTGCTATTCAAGAGATCTTAGAAAACTGTCTAAAGCAGCAGGTCCTGGCACTTCCCTTCTCTACAGATGCTCACCCATCCATCCCTAAAATTAACGCTGTTATGTGTGAGGTAAATAAGGCCCGGGGCAGCCTCATCGGGCTTCTTGCTGGTGTAAATGAATGTGAAACCTACAGACACCTCTCTTGCGTTCTCTCTGGACTCCTTGCCGACCTGGATGCGTTAGATGTTTCTGGTCATGTAGAAGTGAGGAACTATAGAAAAGAGGTAGTGGAGGAAATAAACAACTTGTTGAAATATCTGGACCTCGAGGAGGAAGCCCAGTTCACCAGCGCTTATGACTTGGCTAAAAACCAGTCCATCGTCAAAATTGAGGAAATACGTAAAAGATCTTTAGAAATAAAGTCTGGCATCATAGAGAGAGGTCAAAGTATGGCTGACTGTCATACAGGAACCAAGTCTGAGCTTCAGGTTCTCATTGCCCAGCTGGATGAAGTGAGCGTTGATAAGAATCCTTGCATACGAGAGGCAAGAAGGAGAGCAGTGGTGGAGGTCCAAACAGTCATCACCTACATTGACCTCAGAGAAGCTCTTGAAAGGAGACAGAATGTCTGTGCTCAGTCCATCCCTGAACATCCATCTCACACTTCTGTTTGGAGAGTTCTCTGGAATCTGTCGGAGCTTCAGAAAGAAGTCCTTTCTTTCGATGGCAACCGATCGGATAAAAATTACATGCGACTGGAAGAATTTATCACTAAACAGCTGCTTGCTTTAGATGCTATCGATCCCCAAGGAGATGACCGTTCAAAAACCGCAAGAAAACAAGCGGTGAAGTTTGCCAACAATATCCTCAGCTATCTGGACATGAAAACAGATGAATGGGAGTATTAGGTCTTCCTGTATCCAAACATGCATATAATTTATGATTGTAGGAAGGTGGGGGGGGGGGAGTGGAATGTGTAGTCCTTACAAAGATTCATTGAGCTTTAAGTTACTTACTTTTTTAATTTTTGGCTTCCCCCTCAGATTTATGTATGTTTACACATTCCTAAAGGGGATTATCTAGTCAACGTTGCAGCAGAACTGATAAAATATTTTCAGAATATAAATCCAGTTGAGCATAACCTTAATTTGGCTTTTTTTGTAGTTGGCTTAAAGAGAACCAGAGATGACTCAAACAAAAGCTTTTATACATACCTGGGGCTTCCTCCAGCCCCATACGCACGGATCGCTCCCACGCCGCCGTCCTCCGCTGCCTGGATCCACCTGTACCGGGTCCCGTAATTTCCGCCAGTTGGCCAGTCGGCCGGCGGATGCGGCCAATTGTCCGCATCACAGGGGCTCCCTCCATATACCTACGCGTGCGGCTGCCTACTGCGCAGCCGCATGTGTAGGTGTATGGAGGGAGCCCCTGTGATGCGGACTATTGGCCGCGTCCGCTGGAAATGACGGGACCCGGGACCGGTGATAGAGGAAGCAGAGGATGGCGGCGTGGGAGTGATCCAGGCTTATGGGGCTGGAAGAAGCCCCAGGTATGTATAAAATCTTTTTCTATTTTTAATGATCGTTCCTCTCTGGTTCCCCTTAAAAGTGGAATTTCGAGACTTTCTAACTTTCCACCCACTACCCCCCACACTCCACGGGCAGTGATCTGTATTATTAGCTGATAATGCATCTTCTGTTTAGTGATAGTCCTGTCTAGAAGAACTCATGGAGAAGCGTGATTTGTTTGATCAGCTGATTTGCAAAGCTCTGATTTGCTGCAATCAAATCCTGCTATTGCACATGATCAAGACTAGCAAATCAGAGACTTATATTATCTATCAAACTGATCACATGCTTCTCCATGAGTTCTCCTAGACACGACCATCACTACTTCTGTTTCCATTTCGGGATGGGGAAGGTGGAATCACCCAGTAAAGGACACAACTGTGGGCTCTGGGTGAATAAAATTGTGTGTTTTGTATGTTACCTTTTTGTTTTTCTTATGTATGCCATCTTTAATGTGGATGGAGTTAGAGTGGGAAGTTATACATTCCTGGAGCTCCACTTGTAAGTTCATTTTTCACTTTCTTACTATGAAGTAAATTTGGGTTTGTGAAATGAGATAGATTATGTTTAGCATGGCTGCACTTTCCATAAAAAAACCACTCAGCCTTTGCCTAATTAACAGGAACATATTATATGAGCAGGATCTGAGATTAATGAAACGCCTCACATTTGTATTCCAATAGCCAACATTTTTCTTCTGTTCTTGCTGGTGGCCTGCAGAAAACTGTCACCAAAAAACTGAACCTGATCTCCATGACCAGTGTGGAGATGGGACCTGGGTCAGTATTCCGCTCGTCTGTCTGTGGTCACGTGACAACTTGCTGGCACTTCTCTCTAGTCGGCAGATTCACACTTAGATAATGGAGAAATAGGGCAGATGCTGTCGCTCCTTGTGTCCCTTTTAGTTCAAGGGATGGGGTGTATGGCCACTCCATAAAACCTGGTGTCGGTGGTGGGTTAGTTATGAACATGTCCCCAATACAGAGCGCGTTCCTGGGCGTTGCAGTGCAACATGCCTGGGAACATTGTAGTGGACCATGCATGCGATTTCTATAATATGTCCACGTTATAATGGACGTAGCCACCCATACCATGCTTCGGGAAAGTATATCTATATACTTATACCTATATAAGTATAATAGAGCTCTATACACCGAGCACATGATGGTAAACTAAATTATATTACCTTCAGTTGTTTGACAAAATCATTTTTTTTTAGTTCCTGGACTGTTTTCAGGAGAAATTATTTTTTCTAAAAGTGTCAGGAGGAAGTCTCCCCCTCGGCAGACACAGCTAATATGTAAACACAGGATGTTAACTCTTTGTCTGCTTTCATGAAAGTAGGAAATAGACACACTGCAGCTTTATTGCAGAAGTTATTTAAGCTGTAAACATTTTTGAAAGGTTATTATGCTGTTGCTTATCTTTTTGATCCTTGAGTAAGTTCTGAGTTCAGGTCCACTTTAAGGGATAAGGCCTTATGTAAAGAATGAAATCCATCTCTGTTGCCATTCTGCACTGAAAAAAACCTGCAAGTGGAATGTCAGCCGCTTACTTTAGGCATGCAGAGGATTTTCATGCTCTTCTGAACCTGCCCATAGTATGGTGTTAATGTTGTTGCACAGCAATATGCTGCCACAAGATTATTCTACTAGCTATACCATGGTCACATTAATGGTATGAATTAGCTGAGTACTAATGTTTGCTTGGTGTTCTGTTTGCACCATATAGGGTCTTCCACTTGTATCTAGTGGAGCATTGTAGGTCTCCCAGAGAATTCTGACTACCCAGCACTACTGTGTCCGTCCCTTCCTTCCCAGTACATGGATATCTCTCACTGCTGGTGGGAAAACAAGCTCCTAGTCTCTGGTAACTTTAGGTTGGAAGGAATAAGTGGCCCGCCAGTGCAGAAACTTATTGTAGTCTCGGGATTGGTGGAGTATGTATCGAACCGCCACTGCTTCTCTGATAGCTAAAATATTGGTAATGTAACCAATATTTTACTATAGACTATAACATTCCCTCCTGCTGCCTATGCACTAACCTTTCCTCCTGCTGCCTATACGCTAACCTGCCCTCCTAATGCCTAACACTAATCTCCCCTCCTGCTGCCTAACAATAACCACCTCTCCTGATGTCTAACACTAACCCCCCTTCCTAGTGCCTAACCTCCCCTCCTGCTGCCTAACACTTACTCTCTCCTCCTACTGCCTAGTACTAACCCCCCCCCCCCTCCTGATTTCTAACACTAACCCACTTCCTAGTGTCTAACACCAACCTCCCCTCCTATTTCCATTCAGTGAACCCTGGCACTCAAGGGTCCCATCAGCTATTAGTAGTAGAGACTAGTAGTGATCATCTACAAATCTGCTTCTCAAACTACCTCCATCTTATCCATCCTAATAGCCAGTTGGCTCTCTTCTGTCAGTCGCACTGTGCACCTAAATCACTTGATCCCGTATTGGGGAGGGAAATGTTTACTGTGTTATGCTGGAAGGGTAAGATCCCTTTACACCAGGGCTGGTCTTTGGAAAATGGCAGCCAAGGAGCCTTAAATATTGCAGTCTATGCCTAACTTTTGAATCTTATGCTGTTTTCTGTGACTAGATTTAGCTCCCTGTACTTAACAGAATTGTTTCTAAACTCCATGGTAATTTATTTATTGATTTTAAGATAGATTATAATATATTTCTGAAAGCTAATCTCCAGGCAAACTTTTAAAACAACTAACCTGTGGAGATGAAGTTTCCTCCGAAGGGGGTCTCTCTCCGGAACTCTGCGCTCTTCTTGTTTGGGACCCCTCTACTCCCGTGGTTGGGCTTTTACACTTGGCCAAGTCATAAACTGTCTTCAGTGGGTTCCTGCTGCCAATTAAAGTGGCACCCCTTTGTGTCACATCCTAGAAAAGGCAGATGGCCATCTTGGACATTATTTTTTTAGTATTTTTATATAGTGCCAACCCCTTTCGTGGCACTATACAGAGTATATGGTCTTGTTACTTAACTGTCCCTCAGACAGGCTCACAGTCTAATACCCACCATAGTCATATGTCTATGTTTGTATCGTGTGGTGTATATATCGTAATCTAGGGCCAATTTAGGGGAAGCCATTTACCTGTATGTTCTGGGGATGTCTGAAGAAACTGGAGTGCCCAGGGGAAACCCACACAGCTACAGGGAGAACATACAAACTCTGTGCAGATAGTGCCCTGGCTGGGATGGGATACGAACCGGGGACCCAAATCTGCAAGGCGAGAGTGACCGTGCTGCCCATATGGTGACCTGAATAATGCTTGCAGGGGATCGGTAACAGAAGAGGAAAAGGGGGAGTCAGCAAAGAAAGTAGGGCCAAGCACTAGGCGGGGTGTCCTGTTGAGGTGAGGATGGTATTTCCTCCCCACAGGTTAGATGTAGTCATGTGCCTGGAATTCTTCTTCAATGCTTATGTCACATGACAGGATCCGCAGCTGGAAATCTCTTAAATAGCCTTCCATTTGCTAATACACACATATCAATGAGGTTGAAAAATACATATACCACCCATGAGGGTGCAAAGGGGATTCTTCTTAAAAATCTAAATCCTATAACATCAGATTCTATTTTTACCTCAACACAACCAAGTTGTGTCCCATCTAGAATAACCTCATAGTGCAAAACAATCCACTAAATGAAAACTAAAATTAATATCACAAAAGGCTAAAAAGAGAAAGTGATGTGTGTTACTACTACATATATAATTAGTGCCGGTTAACTTGTCCCTGAAGGTGGACCATTCATGTCACATTGGCCTAAGACAGGGACGGTGCTCCGCCCAGTAACCGTACATCTCAAGCAGATGCCGATGCTGCTCGTCAAGTTTGGTCAGTGAAAAACAATGAAAAGGATCAGGTGGTTTCAAACAAATCACATGACCAGCACTGACGATTCAAGTAGTACGTTTTATTCACCTCCAAGATGTGAACAAATAAAGCCAGGACATCCGACAGCTCCATCAGGATGTAACTACAGCTCTGTCATATAGCTCTTGCTACAGGCTGTGGACAGGAAGGTATGTTTGGAACAGGGACCATGTCTACATTGCAGTGTAGTATCTATTGTATATGTTACGGCCAGAACCCGAAGTTTGGCCACTTCGCGTTCTGGCCGGTCAATGTGCGAATTGGCTGCTGCGCTGCGGCCAATGTTAGAAATGGAATGGTTCCTGTAAGATTAATGTATTTTCTGGCCGTCTCTGGCCAAGTGTAGCAAAAGTTAGTGAATTTAATGAAATGAAGCCGGCGGCATTGTAACGGATGAAACCGCCGGCTTCGTTCTCACTCCTCCCCCCTGCCTGCTCTCCTCCCCAATACTGGCAGCGGGGGGGGGGGGGGGACATGCGTGTCCCCCCAGAGTCGTTCGTCGCGGCAGGCAATCCTGCTGTTCGTCCCTGCAGATCGGGTGCTGGCAGAAACGATGTCTGCAGCCTTCCCGCTCTGCTTTCCCTGCAACCACGAACGACTCTCGGGGACACGCGTGTCCCCCGGCTACCCATAGGAGAGAGAGAGGGGGGGAGGAGAGAGAACGGAAGCCGGCGGTTTCATCCGTTACAATGCCGCCGGCTTAATTTCATTAAATTTACTAACTTTTGCTACGTTTGGCCAGAGACGGCCAGAAATTACATTAATCTTAACAGGAACCACTCCATTTCTAACATTGGCCGCAGCGCAGCAGCCACTTCACACATTGACCGGCCAGAACCCAAAGTGGCCGGCCAGAACGCAAAGTGGCCGCACTTCCGGTTCTGGCCGTAACATACAAAAAAGTGTCTATCTAGGCAGTCATTATACATATTCAAGCCACCAAAACATCAAGTAATGATTAATGTCAAGTTTATTGAGGATGTATCCAAAAAAAATATATAAAAGCTATTAAAACCATACAGTGCACAGGATGGCAGGTGTAACCCTAATCCATAATATAAGCACAATAGCCAAGTTGATTTTCAGGTGCAGGTATTACCAAATGTATAGACTAGTACTGCGGAGTAAAAAAAAACACCTTCTATAGTTTACATAATTGTATAGACCGCCAGACAAATGGAAAAAATATGAAGTAATATAGTAAATGAGGATAAGCCTTACCCAGTCATGTACATTGCAGTGTAGGTCTTCTCAGCACAACGGACTGTCGCCTTTTGGAGCGGACAAAAACCTCAAGTGATGGCATTAAGCTGTAAGTAGCTGTAGTTACATCCTGATTGAGCTGTCGGATGTCCTGGCTTTATTTCTTCACATCTTGGAAATGACTAAATACTACTACTTGAATCGTCCATGCTGGTCATGCGATTTGTTTGGAATTGAAGAAGTCTGTCGAAGCCAGATAGACTAGACCCTGCACGACAATAGCGAGCGTGGAGTGCTGTCTAAGAAGGTGGTTTCTGCAGGGAAGCAGGTGGTTTCAGCTACTATAGCACTAGTGCTATACTACGCACCCAGCACAAGGGTAATGCCCTGAATTACTTTTCCTTCCAGGTTGCTAAGACTCGGAGGGGGATTAGTATTTAGTGCCGCCGGAAATTTTGAGTGGCAGCCGGGTGAGCCGTCAATCGACATTACCTGGCAAAAAGAAATGACAAGTAGTTGAACAACAACGTTCACACACACCAATATTTCAAACAATTATGTCGGTCGAAAACTGCATGCGCAAGCCAAACTGACAAGTCACACGACATGCGCGCATGCTCTGGAACAGTGGCGTTTATAACGACTTGTACACCACGGGCAACTACATGATGTCTGCCCAATAGTTGTCTGAATTAATCCGACAGCATCGGTTGCTCATCATTATTATTTAGCTACATTTTTTACAGTGATTGTTGTCCGAAACGGGGAAATCTGTCCGTCTGATGTTTTAAGCTACTTTTATCTATTGTGTGTGCAAGTCTGTCTGGAGTAGCTGTTTTTGCAGTTATTGTTTAAAGGATACCCGAGGTGACATGATGAGATAGACATAGGTATGTACAGTGCTTAGCACACAAATAACTAGGCTGTGTTCCTTTTTTTCTTTCTCTGCCTGAAAGAGTTAAATATCAGGTATGTAAGTGGCTGACTCAGTCAGGAAGTGACTACAGTGTGACCCTCATTAAGAAATTCCAACTATAAAACACTTTCCTAGCAGAAAATGGCTTCTGAGAGCAGGAAAGCGATAAAAATGCTCAATAGTTCATTGATTTTAGCTCTGGCATACTACAATGAATGTGTCATTGAGCAAAAACGATAAAACAGTTAAAACTTAAAAAGTTGATTTAAACATAAAATAAAACTGTGGAATATCTTAAAAAGTCATTTTTAGAAGGAAGATAGATACAATCATTTATTTCATTTGTTTATTTTCGCCTCGGGTGTCCTTTAACTTAAGTTAATCTCTCCAGTTGCCACTCTTGGAGAATGTGTTTAGAGAGAATGGGTTCCTGTAAATTAATTTTCGGTGGATTCTCCATGATGACGTTGGATCAGTGTCCCCATTTTCATTGTGGGGTTGTTTTGTGACCTGCGGAGGTGTGGCAGGAAAGTGCGGTTTGAAACTATTCTGTTTCATTTCCATTTACGAAAGCTGCTCACTGTCCAGGGCCCATATGCAATTAACTTTTTCTCCAAAGACATCCATGTCATACACTGGCTCGTGGGCCAAATCTGGCCCTCAGAGCCATTACATTTAGCCCCCAAGTGGTTTCACCACTTTGCATTATGTTTGGCCCACTCAAGACCACCAGGAAAGCTATATTGGAGGTGAAGCCCTAGAACACCAGGGAAGCCATATGGGGGAGTTAGCAATAAACACTAGGGGACTGAATAGAGGATGGGTGGGAGGCACTAGACACCAGGGAACTGTATAGGGGAGGGATGACAACTAGATAACAGGAAACTGTATAGGGGAGGGGGAGGGCCTCTAGACACCGGGGAACTGGATAGGGGAGGGAGGACCACTAGACAACAGGGAACTGTATATGGGAGGGAGGGGAACCATGAGACACCAGGGAATTTTATAAGGGAGGAAGGTGGCCAGTAGACATTGAGGTTGGGCCGCAACTAGGTCTTGTGTTGAATTTTGGCCTGCTTTGTATTTAAAGGAATACTATCGATACCCAAGTGTTTTAAAATGACTGTGCAAATAATGTCTAAGTAGCTGTGTAAACATTTTCCTACTTTTCATGTTAAATATCAGAGGCAAAAGCTGTAATTTATTGAGGGTAGGATTTAGCTATATTGGGACAAATCAATTGCAGAAGGGGTGTCTGCTTCAATGCACAGCCAGCGTTGCATATCAGACTACAGAAAGCAAATATCAAACATATTAAACTCTGAAAGCAAAAACAGTATGAAATGCTGTGACAATTAGTTACATTTCCTCTGCTCTCTTCAGACAGTCAGTCAGAAACACAGGACACAGGAGCTGCAGCTGTCAGGAGCTCTCTCTCTCTGTCACACACAGAGCTACACTGATCAAGTGTGAGGGGAATTTCCCCTCTCCTCATGGCTCAGTCAGCCGTCAGTTTTGGCGTCAGTAAAGTTTGAATGTATATAGATAACAGTAAACAAAGAAGTTGCTACTAAAATGTATACACCAGTACTTAGCAGCACTTCCCAAACAATTCCTGTGTCAATTGAAAAAAATATGTGAATCGATAGTATTCCTTTAAGTTTGACACCCCTACCTTAGGACAGTGATCTGCAAACTTGGCTCTCCAGCTGTTAATGGACTGCAAGTCCCACAATGCATTGCAGGAGTCTGACAGACAAAGTAATGATTCATAAAGGCAAATGCATTGTGGGACTTGTAGTTCGTTAATTAACAGCTGGAGAGCCAAGTTTGCAGATCACTGCCCTAGGAGATCATTTTTCATCTTCAGTTTAAAATAACTTTTTAGCATTTTACAATGGAAAAAGCACCAAAAAGTAAGTGAAAATGTACAGTCAAAATTTGTGTCATTTCTTGTTTGCTGGTGGAATAAAAGGCACTTTATTGATATGATGGGAACATATCACATTGGAGAAAACTCTAGAAAAAGTGAATTGCATCTGGCCCCAGGTATGTTGTCATGGAAGATTCTTAGAGTCAGACGGAACTCTTTTCTAAGTGTAATCTCTAGGCTGGCCTTGATGCAGGCATTGAATGCTGCTGTATTTTTACTTATTATTTTTTTATTATTGCACCTGCCCTGTGGTTTGAGTTGTATGTTGATTGTTTTCACTTTAGCTATTGCTTTATATAAAAGCATAAATATTATATTGGGGTAAAGGGGGGGGGGGGGGGGTATTGGTGGGGAAATACATTTTTTTTTTTTTTGCTTGTCACCCTTTATGAATTGTTGATAAGATGAGTATAAACTAACCTACATATTATTAAATCACCCTAAGCCACCGCTGACAGAATTCTAACATCCAACCTTTACAACTGGAATCCTTGTTAATTGAGATAAAGAGGCAGTGTGTTGAGGGCTTCCTCCAGTCAGCACCAGGATCTGATTGGACAGCTCATACCTTAATAGTCTTATTAACAGTACCAATATTTCCGATTTACGAATGACCCGCTGATATGAACGGCGTGAAATTTGATGCCGTGGGAAAGGTTTTTTTATTTATTTTTTTCCAAAAAAGACCTTGTAGTTTTTGAGAAAATCAATGTTCAAAATTACAAAGAAAAAATGATTTTAACCACCCTGGCGTTCTATTAAATGCGCCAGGGTGGCTGCTGCGCAGTATATTTTTTTTTTAAAATCATGTAGCTAGCCTAGCGCTAGCTACATGATGCCCCCCTCCCTGCGGCGTCCCTCCCACCCCTCCGATCGCCGCCGGCTCGTATGCCCATAACGAAATCCCGTTCTGAACGGGATTTGCTTTAGGGCTTCCCCCGTCGCCATGGCGACAAACGGAATGACATCAACGTCGAGACGTCACAGGGAGTCCCGATCCACCTCTCGGCGCTGCCTGGCACTGATTGGCCAGGCTGCGCACGGGGTCTTGGGGGGGCCCTGTAACACGGCGCATCGGCGGCGAGCGGTGGTGATCGTCACCAACACGCAGCTAGCACAGTACTAGCTGCGTAATTTTTTTTTTAAAAAATTAAGAAAATCGGCCCAGCAGGGCCTGAGCGGTGCCCTCCGGCGGTTATGGACGAGCTGAGCTCGTCAATACCGCCAAGGAGGTTAAACTGATTAAGTCATGGGGGAACAGAGGTAACGGGAACACTGGAGGAACAGTGGGGCATAGAGGAGATACAGAGGACAGAGATGGCACAGTGTTTTGATTTATGGACAGATTCCATAGTCCCTATCTCATTCGTTAACCGGGATCTACCTGTACAAGAGGCAACACACCAGAGTAGACATTAGTGAATAAACACCTCTGTGAACCTATCCTGGAGGGGACTCTGACTACCTATACTGGGTGGGGGGACTCTGCCTACGTATACCGGAGGGGTGGGGGGGAGAGGGTAGGGGGCCTCCAGCTTAAAGAGAAACTGTAACCAAGGATTAAAGTTCATCCCAATCAGTAGCTGATGCCCCCTTTCCCATGAGAAATATTTACCTTTTCTCAAACGGATCATCAGGGGGCTTTGCATGGCTGAGTTTGTGGTGGAACCTCTCCCATGGTGTGATGTCAGTGCCTCACGGCACTGAGGTCCTGACATCACACTGTGGGAGCCTTGTTGCATTGTGGGAAATAACAGCAGTTTACAACTGCTAAAAAAAGCAAGCAGCATCTCCTTCCACTGACATCACCTACCAGCAGTAAAAATGTCACCATGTGATAAATGTCAGAATGTAAATCAGGGAGAGGAAATATTTTACAATGAGCAAACACTGACTAAATTATTTATACATAATTATTGTAAAAATTAAGCACTTTTTAATGTTATTTTCACTGGAGTTCCTCTTTAAGTTTGCCCTTTATACCAGCCCTGCTTTGGGTAAAAATCATACAGTTGTGTTGAATTTATCCATCTATTTGCTGTTGTATTTCCCTTGCCGTTGGGCCCACTCATTCTTCCCTCTCCCTGTGCTGATCAGCAGAGAGCTCGAGCAATTCTGAAACGAGCACACTCAGTGTGAACATGCAAGTCTTAGCATGCGCAGCATGGCGATGCGTTCATCCTCAGAAGTCCTCGGGGACACAAGTACTTTTGAAGGCTGCATGAGAAGCGTGGAAACGTTTTTCAACCTAGGAGGGCAAATAGCTTCCACCAGGGAATGTGCAGGAATGGAGGACTGGAAAAGCTCTATGGTATGCAGAGCCTTCCCTTTACACCGGTATTTATAAAAAATGAAATTTTATTTTTGGCTTCAGATACCCTTTAAGTTTCATTACAGGTGCACTTACAAATGTAAGATGACCTAAAGCGTTATTGTCCTTTTTTTGTGACCCCGTAAAGTGGGACAATTGAGGATCCTGTGTCTGCAGGCGCTTCTTAATAGTTAACAAACACCACCTGGACCCTAAGGGGCTCACTTTGAAAAAAAAAAAAAAAAACACCCAATAATATAGCTGGTAGCCACACCATGCTGGCCTAGTGTTCCATGTCTTACCATACACACTATACATGCCTGCCTCACTTCCAGCCGCCCCTTCTTCCTCTTCTTTCCATCTAAATACTACAGTGCTCACTAGCCAGTTATGACCAAACATACCATTACCTGATATAGGTTACAATGTGAGATAATTACGGGTATTATTTTTACTGGAAGCTTTGGCTGTTGGACACCGCTTTTCAGTTTTGATGGCCTCTCATGAACAAGATTTTGAACTTAACATTGGGTATAGGCTGAGGCTTGGGGGGGGGGGGGGGGGGGGGGAGTGGGCTGTCATCCACCACTAGTTCTGTGTCTTGGCTAAGGTGACTCCACCTAAGTATGACTTCTGAGCTATAGCCAAGAAGCATGTACTGTCAGTGGAAAGGGGAGTAGGAAGGAAGCTGGACACACTAGACGGTGAATGACTACGTTCTCGTTTATAGATTATCTGGCATGCGTATAAGGCTTTTAGACAGTTGTCTGTCCTTATCTATTAGATAACTTCAGCACATTGTGAGCAAATACAAAAAGATCACAACTAATTTTTCTGGTTGAACGTCCACATTACTTTTCTTGCCTTATTTACCTTGCCTTACTTTTTTGCTTACGGGGGGCTTTAACTGAAACGCTGTAGATAAGGTGAAAAAAATATTAGCGGAGATTCTGTAGAATAATTGTGTCCTTCTGACCCAATTGGAGAGTGGGCCTTCCTTGCCTTATGTGGCCTCCTAGGGAAATTAATTTGGGTATGGTAACCTACCAAGCAGGTCTTTCTGCTGAAAGTGAAATTCTTCCAAAAAACTTTGTTTAAAATGCTTAGTAAATGTCTAGTACCAGCTATTATTATTATTTTTTTTATTTTATTTATATAGCATAACATATTCCGCAGCGCTTTACAAAGCACAATAAGAGCTATCAGTATAATAAACTTGAAAGTACCTTATATACTTGCATATAAGCCTAATTTTTCAGCGCAAAAAGGGTGCTGAAAAGTTACTTCCTCAGCTTATATGCGAGTCAGTGGAGCAGAACGGATGGTGGAGAAGGTTTTGTTACTAGCAAAAGGAGAGTAAGGATATGGCAATAGTGATCCTGCTCTTGCCAGCTGGCATCCTGCTGTGTCTTTACCCTGCATCCCCTGCAACATGGTGTGCAGAGTGTGCTGCTCAAGGCTTGTGAAGCGGAGCTTGCAAGCAATGTGTCAGTAGTGCAGTGATCGAGGATTCTTCATCTAGAGACACAGCTGTATCATCCTTGGGGCACATCTGGCTATGGGGAGGGTGGCTTACTTGTATTGGGGGCACATCTGACTACTGTGGAGGAGGCTTATACGTGAGTCAATCACTTTTTCCTGTTTTTTGAGGGAAAAGTTGGTACCTCAGCTTATACGAGGGAAGGCTTATATGAGAGTATATACAGTTATGTCTGTTAAACTATCTTAAATTTAGGGGCCAGTCTGGCGGTTGCCAGGCACCTGCACCATTGGTTCCTGCAGGGGAGAGTGCATTGCCTGTGTGAGTACAAAATTCGCCAAGGCAGATCTTTTCAGAAATCATGATATGTACATAGACTAGGCCTATGGGAGTTGGGTATTTACACATGTGCTGCTTTCACCACTGTCAAAACTCAGACGCGGTGCTGCAGTTTCCCAGCAATGGCTTGTTTTGGCACTGAAGTTCTTCCACTTCACACCCACCAGTCATTTTGTAAGTTAAGATTCTAAACAGAATTTTTAATTTCTATGAATGCCCAACCAGCCGGTCTCTCTCAAAAATACTAGTTTGAAGTGTATCAGGCACTTAAAGTGAAGTCACTACCTTCGTAGGTGGCAGTAAGACAGTAAGACTGTATAGTAGCCTTACTACCACTGAGGCATTTGCACTCTTGCAAATGAGGCTTGTTGAACCTCCAGGAGTGCATGAGGTTGGTTGGACTTCTGGGTGAACCGTAGCCACTCCTACGCCTGGCACATCCCACGTACCCAAGCCATGAACCCAGCTGTCTGGTGACATCATCATGTGGCTTCTCCACCATTACTGAGGTCATGCAGGTGTCCTGTTGGGAGGGAGATGATAGTCTTGTTGGATTATAATCCAGCTGAAGTGTTTAGCAGGTTACAGGAAGCCCTGTTTGTAACCGCAGCCCATGCTATCAGTCGTACGTCTGTTCATTGTACAGCCCTGTGGGTAGATGGGGCTGTGACCCACTACAAAGTAACTTTAAGGAAAGGTACATTTCCTGTCCAAGTCATTGTTTAGCGCTGTCTGTGCGTAGCAATGATTGGTGGTAAATACATATTTGAGGGCAATCAGCGATGGATGGCCGACCTTCAACAACCAGCAGGTGTTATCCTGTTTTTAACTGGTAGGAAACCTTATTTGTGCCAAGTGGTGCACTTTATTTGTATTGTTATGTGTGATATTTATTCTTATTCATATCCCCATTTTTGTGGATAGGTTGATAATGCAGCTGACTACCACTGACTACTTTAATATCAGTGCCACCTGAAAATAAGATGATAGATTTGCCTTGGGTCTCATGAGGCATACAAGAGAACTAGCCGGGAGACTTGGGCGCAGGATACAGCCAATATACGGCTTACCCTGCTCCTGCACAAGTCCTGGCGGCGGTAATTACTATTCCCCCTCCAGGTCCACGTGGATGGTGGGGAATGATGTAATTCAGCTTCCAGCTATTGCTGGCGGCCAAATTACAGTGTTTTAAAAGTAACTTCAGCTCCGTCTTCTGACAGCGCTGAAGTTATTCGCTGTGCGCCGCTATTGCCGTAATTCATATTACGGTCTATGGTGCCGCCGGCCGCGCCCAAATCTCCTGCGCTATAAACCATGTGCTCGTCTCATGAGGATTCCAGTGGCAGGAGGCTTGTGGCTGGGTTTCCTAGGTCTGCCTTACCAATGATGAGGGCAATACAGACCACTTACACTCTTAAAGTGTCACTGAAGGGAAACAAAAAACGTATTATATAATGAATTGTATGTGTAGTATGGCTAACATTAGTAAAAAAGAAAAAAAACATACTTTTATTTTCAGATATATATATATATATATATATATATATATATATATATATATATATATATATATATATATATATATATATATATATATATATATATATATATATATACTTTGCAACAGATTAGCGCTAATGACCCTTTGACCTTTTTTGTAGTAATATCTTATCTGAAGTTGTCTTTCACTGTTTCTTAGATATATAAGTGCCTCAGAAAATAGCACTGTAGCCTGACCAAGTTTGGTCGGAGAGCTTAGAGAAACTTTTAGCATAGATAACTACTGAATTTTTGCATTGGGGCACAATGATTTCTAGTTACGCCCCTGATACTCATCTATGTTACTAATGTTCTTTTTTTCTTAGCTGTACCAACATGTACAATTCATTATATCATAACTTTATTTTCACTTCAGATTTCCCTTTAACTTATTTTATGTTCTGTATTATAAGCATGTCTAGTGAAACTAAGCAGTGGGAGCATCTAAAGTGGTTGGGGACAAAGCCAGCAGTTCCAGAGGAGAGATCTGGATTCTGAGCTGCGTGGGGGGTTGATTTATTAGAAACACTGTGAAGCTGCATTTGTGCTCACTTAAACATACTCCTGTGCAGAGATATTCTTTTCCATTCCCTTTGAGATCTTTTGCAGCAGATTGAATGTTTGTGAGATCCTAGAATAACTTTACTACTCATTTTCACAAGCAAATGACACCCACTGGAGGCTACTACAGGAGGTAGTAGGTAATTCAGCCTACCAGACTACACGCTGCTTTGTAGTGGGATCGCTGCACTTCTGGTAAACCTGCATACTGTGCTGTGTAAAGGCTGCCATACACCGTTAGACATTTTTTAATAGACGTTCGATTCAATATAAACATAGAATCTAAAAAAAACATTTATTTAAACTAAGGATACCCAAAATGACATGTGACATGAGATAGACATGTGTATGTACAGTGCCAAGCACACAAATAACTATGCTGTGTTCCTTTTTTTCTTTCTCTGCCTGAAAGCGTTAAATATCAGGTATGCAAGTGGCTGACTCGGTCCTGACTCAGACAGGAAGTGACTACAGTGTGACCCTCACTGATAAGAAATTCCCCCTTTTTTTTTTACCTCTTTCTTGCTCTCGGAAGCCATTTTCTGCTAGGAAAGTGTTTTATAGTTGGAATTTCTTATCAGTGAGGGTCACACTGTAGTCACTTCCTGTCTGAGTCAGAACTGAGTCAGCTACTAGCATACCTGATATTTAACTCTATCAGGCAGTTATTTGTGTGCTAGGAACTGTACATACACATGTCTATCTCATCATGTCACATGTCAGTTCACGTATCCTTTAAAGGACATCCGAGGTGAAAATAAACTGATGAGAAAAACACTTGTATCCATCCTCCTTCTCCTAAAAATAACTTTTTTTTTTTTTTTAGATATCCCACAGTTTTATATTTAAATCTAGTTTTTAAGTTTTTACTGTTTCATTGTCTTTGCTCCATGACACCTTTATTTAAGAATGCCAGAGCAAAATATATGAATTATTGATCCTTTTTATCTCTTTCCTGCACCAGGAAGCCATTTAGTGCCAGGAAAGTATTTTATGACTGTAATTACTTATCAGTGAGGGTTATGCTATAGTCTGACCCAGTCCAACCTGGATAGAAACTGTCACTTGTATACTTGATGTTTAACTCTTTCAGGCAGAGAAAGAAAAAAAGGAACACAGCCTAGTTTTTAGTGTGCTTGGCACTATACATATATATGTCTATCTCATAGCGTCACACGCCACCTCAGTTGTCCTTTAAGTTTAAAGGAATATGGATGTCAGTTGATGTTTGGTTGTTTTTATTAATGGAACATTATGACGTGTCCATTCCTTATCTCAAGCTTTAAGAGCACCAGTGAGAGGTGTAAGGTGGTAGACCAGATGAACTATCAACAATCAGGATCATTTTGAGTGTTTACCTGATCTAACATTATTTGGACATTGTACGGCCAGCATCAAGCTGCTGCTGACAGGTGGTGGATTTACTGCAGGTTGGTGGTTTTCCAGTAGGCGGCTAAGGTGGAGCAGTGGTACAGTTTGGCCAGCAGTTGTCTGCCTGACAGACCTTCAGCAGATTTGAACAACGTGGTAGGTCATTGTCTGGCTACCACTGAACCCAACTGCCTGTAAGAACTGTTAGTAGTGTCTGAATCATACCTAAAACAAACATGCAGCTAATCCAGCCAGACTTCAGTCAGAGCACCTAATCTGCATGCTTGTTCAGGGTCTTTGGCTAAACGTATTAGAGAAATTAGATAAGCGGGACAGCCAGGCAACTGGTATTGTTTAAAATGGAATAGATGTCAGCCTCCATAGTCTCACTTCAGGTGTGCTTTAAATGGATACGTTCTAAAGCCTTGTACACACTAGATCAGGCATGGGCAAACTTGGCCATCCAGCTGTTGAGGAACTATAAGTCCCACAATGCATTGCAGGAGTCTGACTGCCACAGTCATGACTCATAAGGAACTACAAATCCCACAATGCATTTGCCTTTAACAGCTGGAGGGCCAAGTTTGCCCATGCCTGCACTAGATGATTCTTGGCCAAGGCGCCTCTTGTGAGAATCAAGCATGTGTGCAGAAGCTTCTGAGCCCCACTGGTGAAGGATCTGTGGGGCGGAGTGTAGACTAAGGGCATTTTGTTCTCTCACTCGGCCTTCCTGTCATGTGCTGCACCATTAATAAGATATATAGAGACAAGTTACTTGTTAATAGTTAGTTTTTCATCTCGGATCCACTTTAAGTGCAGCTGTGGAATCATATATGCCTTTATAAACAATTGCAGCTTCCATAATTCTATTCTGACAGGTCCCTTTACATCCATATTTCTGATCCCAGAAGTGGGACCGACAGCTGTGTCTAGTCTAGACAAGGTGCCTAGTGACAGGGGTCCTTTTGGATTGTGTTTTGGATCGTACCACGAGAAGGTGGGGGGGAAGCATGCAAGCACACGTCATACAATTCACCATACTGAGCGAAACTAATGACCTCTTCCATTACAGCTTATTGATAAGTCATACTATTGCTTTTCTACATTGAAGTGTGGCTAATGCTATAAATGCAGCTTGATTGTAATTTTTTTGCTAACACTGAATCTGACATTTCAGGCATTTGGGGAACGTTGTTACATTTTGTAGCTGTTCTATAGAGTATTATTTTTGTTATGTTGTAAAAGTTGAATAAAACGTGCTGATTGGGAGTTGCTGACCGCAGCCGCTTGAGGAGGCGGGATATTGATTTGTACCGCCCTCGGAGCAGCAGCTCCCGGCCCGGCGGCTTGTATTTATAATATTGGTGCATTTTTCAGAATTTTTCTCAAGAATGTTAAACCTGCTGTGTTTACTGGACAATCTGGCATGGATTAATAAATATAATGCTCTACCAGATTACACGTGTGTCTGCTCTTTATGTACTGACTTACTGTGCGGATTATCATAAATGACAGCTACCGTATATAATTCTACCACTGCATGACTTGGACAAGTTTCTTAACCACTTAAAGAGAACCTGTAACAAAAAAAAACATGTCAGGGGTGGGGTTGGGGGGTTTACTCACCTTGGGAGGCGGAAGCCTCATGGTCCCAATAAGGCTTCCCCCTCCCATGTAGCTGCAGGCAATTCCAGCGCTGACTTCCTCGAAGTGTCCCGCAATCCTGGCTCGACAAGCCGACAAGGCTTGATATATTTACCTTCCTGGCTCCAGCGGGGGGCGCTGTTGCGGCTCTCAGCACGGAGATAGGCTGAAATAGACTATCTCTGTCGGGTCTGCTCTACTACGCAGGCGCAGGAGACTTGCGTTTGTGCAGTAGAGGGCCCCGACCGATCGTCTATTTCCGCCTATCTCCGAGCGGAGAGCCGATACTGCGCAGGCTCGCTGGAGCCAGGAAGGTAAATATTTACATTTTCGCCACCGCCATGGGAAGCTTCAAAATGATCCGGAGGCTTCCCCCACCCGAGGTAAGTTACCCCCCCCCAGGGGAACTTTTTCTCATTACAGGTTTTCTTTAAGGACCGCGGTGTTAAACCTCCCTAGTGACCAGACCATTTTTAACAAAATAGGCCACTGCAGCTTGAAGGGCTTGCTGCAGGGCTGTACAACTCAGCACACAAGTGATTTCAAAACACAGAGACACACAGACCCTCTGGGTGCTGTTACAAGGAGATGAAACGCAAGAACAGGAAGAAGAACGAAGCCAGTACAGTGTGCAGGAATCGCCGCCAAGTGAGTGTTTGTACCCCGCTGCTGCGTCACCCAACCCCCCAGGCTCTCTATACTGCAGGCACCTATCCTGCCTACACCTATCACTAGCTACCTATGCTGTAGGCTGGCTGCACCTACCCCTGGCTACCTATGCTGCGGCCACCTATCCCTGTTTACCTATGCTGCTGCCACCTACTACTGGCTACACCTATCCCTGTATCCCTGGCTACCTATGCTGCTGCCACCTACTACTGGCTACACCTATCCCTGTATCCCTGGCTACCTATGCTGCTGCCGCCACCTACTACTGGCTACACCTATCCCTGTATCCCTGGCTACCTATGCTGCTGCCACCTACTACTGGCTACACCTATCCCTGTATCCCTGGCTACCTATGCTGCTGCCACCTACTACTGGCTACACCTATCCCTGTATCCCTGGCTACCTATGCTGCTGCCGCCACCTACTACTGGCTACACCTATCCCTGTATCCCTGGCTACCTATGCTGCGGCCATCTACTACTGGCTACACCTATCCCTGGCTACTTATGCTGCAGCCACCTACTACTGGCTACCTACGGTGTGGCCACCTACTACTATATGCATGCCGAGGGAGTGGGGTAACCCACACTGGGGTGGGCACATAATTTGATAAAGCGTCCCTTTAAGGCAGGGGTCTCAAACTCGCGGCCCGCGGGCCATTTGCGGCCCTCGATACAATATTTTGTGGCCCTCGCTGGCAAAAGCTTCCTTATAGTTCGCGTCAGTGCTCCCAAGTAATCCGCCACATCCCCTCTGCCCCTCCTCACGTCAATCGCCGCACGGATCGCCGCCTCTCCCCGCCCCTCTCTGTGAAGGAAGAGTGAGAGGGGCGGGCAGAGGCGGCGATGCGCCGCGATTGTGAAATCCCTTATGCGGCCCAGCCTCATCCTGACTTTGCCTCCTGCGGCCCCCCAGGTAAACTGAGTTTGAGACCCCTGTTAAGGCAACATATTTAAAGTGTACCAGAGATGTACAACAAGAAAGACTTGATAATTAGAGTTGGGCCGAACCTCCGATTTTAGGTTCGCAAACCGGGTTCGCGAACTTTCGCGGAACGTTCGGTTCGCGTTAACGTTCGCGAACCGCAATAGACTTCAATGGGGATGCGAACTTTGAAAAAAAAAAAATTATGCTGGCCACAAAAGTGATGGAAAAGATGTTTCAAGGGGTCTAACACCTGGAGGGGGGCATGGCGGAGTGGGATACACGCCAAAAGTCCCCGGGAAAAATCTGGATTTGACGCAAAGCAGCGTTTTAAGGGCAGAAATCACATTGAATGCTAAATGACAGGCCTAAAGTGCTTTAAAACATCTTGCATCTGTATACATCAATCAGGTAGTGTAATTAAAGGGGAACTTTAGCCTAAACAAACATACTGTCATTAAGTTACATTAGTTATGTTAATTAGAATAGATAGGTAATATAATTTTTTACCCACCCTGTTTTAAAAGAACAGGCAAATGTTTGTGATTCATGGGGGCTGCCATCTTTGTCATGGGGGCAGCCATCTTTTTGGTTGAAAGGAGGTGACAGGGAGCAGAAGACACAGTTCCAACTGTCCTGTGTCCTGATAACCCCTCCCAGCTGCACACACTAGGCTTCAAATGTCAAATTCAAAATGTAAAAAAAAAAAAATTTGCACCAAAACAGCAGAACGAGAGCAACAACATCAGAAATCCCATCATGCTTTGCACAGCATCAGGGGGAAAAAGCCCGGGCAGTTTTCTTCTGTGCAGCTAAAAATGAGGCTTGTATAAGAGAAACAAAGTTCTGATGCTGTGAAACTGTTAAAGAAACACCAGGCCTTTTCAGTGCTGCTGAGTCGATTTTTAGTCCGGAGGTTCACTTTAAGGTACTGCTTCACACTGACACACCAAACTCACCGTGTAACGCACCGCAAACAGCTGTTTGTGTAGTGACGGCCGTGCTGGACTGGTGCGCACCATGGCGAGAGTGCAGGTTTTGGTGGCTTTACAGCCCATATGGTCGCCTGGCTGATGTAGCTGAATGACAGAACAGTGACTGTCCAGCTGATCAAATTTGGTCTGACCACAATGAAGCAACGGCCTTATTATCTTTTGTGTGCCCCCCGAGACACTCATCTAGGCGCCGGTCATTGCTTCATTGTGATACGCAAGCCCCTTCACCACGGCAAGGTAATGATCACGAAGGGGAATGGGCGCATGTACATGCCTTTTCTTTTGTTGTTGCAGCTGCCCGCAGTGCAGCCAGAAAAATTAGGCAGTCATGTACACGCACCAGAAAAATTATTACAGCGGCCGCTGCTAGCAGAGGCCTAAAAAATTCAGCAATCCGCCTGGAGTCCCGGACCCTGTTGGTGGTGGCGGAGAAGGTAGTTAAGCGGCCTGCAGGCAGACATGCTGTGTGGAGGGACAGGCCAGGCAGCCAGTCACACGGCGTGCAGGCAGAGATGCTGTGTGTGCGGGGACTGACTTAGTCTTGGGGCGAGCAGCAGCCCTCCGGGATCCATGCCTCATTCATTTTGATAAAGGTGAGGTACTTAACACTTTTGTGACTTAGGCGACTTCTCTTCTCAGTGACAATGCCTCCAGCTGCGCTGAAGGTCCTTTCTGACAGGACGCTTGCGGCAGGGCAGGAGAGAAGTTGGATGGCAAATTGGGACAGCTCTGGCCACAGGTCAAGCCTGCGCACCCAGTAGTTCAAGGGTTCCTCATCGCTGTTCACAGCAGTGTCTACATCCACACTTAAAGCCAGGTAGTCGGCTACCTGCCGTTCCAGGCGTTGGTGGAGGGTGGATCCGGAAGGGCTACGGCGAGGCATTGGACTAAAGAACGTCCGCATGTCCGACATCACCATGAGATCGCTGGAGCGTCCTGTCTTTGACTGCGTGGACACGGGAGGAGGATTAGTGGCAGTGGTACCTTGCTGGCGTTGTGCTGTCACATCACCCTTAAAGAGAACCAGAGATGAAGCACCCTCATGTATTTTATTACATTTATCAGTGGGAACATGACAGTAAACACCTACCCTGCTTTTAGTTTCATTGTTATCTGCTTAATTAGTCTATTAGCAACTGTGATAAGAATCCATCGACTATTCAGTCGAGGTTTGACCTGGAATCATTATAGCTGAGTCACTCTTCTGTGGAGTCTTTTCAAGCCCAAGCCTTCCCCCTCCTAGCTTAGATCTTCTGCTTTGCATACTGAGAGCTGTGATGACTGGGAGGGGCTGCTGCTCCTGAGAGAGAAGCTCTGTGGCTGTAATATGATCCCTGTGTGCTCTGTGTGCACTAGATTCTCATAGGAATAAAACTGCAGTTATTATCAGTGACACTTCCTACAGGCAGATCATACCAAAATAAAAGCACATAGATGAAAGGCTGCATTTAGCCTAGATAGCAGCATAGTCTCATATAGCCTAGACAGCACATCCAGAACAACTTATATAACCCGGAAAGAGAAGGGATATGAGCCGGCGGCCATATTTGATTTTTCCTGGAGCAATAATGGATAAAAAACACTAAAAAAGGCACACCAGAGCGGCAAAATTATCAGGTAGAGCATTTATTCTTTACAAGCTATCAACTGATATGTTTATTTTGTGTGAAACGTTCATCTCTGGTTCCCTTTAAAGGCATTGTAAAGCATAGTTGACAGCTGGTTCTGCATGTGCTGCATCCTTTCCACCTTCAGGTGAGTTGGTAACAGGTCCGCCACTTTGTGCCTGTACCGAGGGTCTAGTAGTGTGGCCACCCAGTACAGCTCATTCCCCTTGAGGTTTTTTATACGGGGGTCCCTCAACAGGCAGGACAGCATAAAAGACGACATCTGCACAAAGTCAGATCCAGTACCCTCCATCTCCTCTTGCTCTTCCTCAGTGACGTCACGTAAGTCAACCTCCTCCCCCCAGCCGCAAACAATACCATGGGAAGGTTGAGCAGCACAAGCCCCCTGCGACGCCTGCTGCGGGTGTTCTCCTGCCGCCGTCCCCTCCTCCTCCCCCAAAAAAACACCTTGCTCATCATCCTCTGAGTCTGACCCATCTTCTGCACACGACTTCTCTTCTTCCTCCTCCTCCCCCCTCTGTGCTGCCGCAGGTGTTGAGGAAACAGCTGGGTCTGATGAAAATTGGTCCCATGCCTGTTCCTGCCGTAACGGTTCCTGGTCACGCTCATTCGCAGCTTCATCCGCCACTCTACGCACAGCACGCTCCAAGAAGTAAGCGTAGGGAATTAAGTCGCTGATGGTGCCCTCACTGCGGCTCACCAGGTTGGTCACCTCCTCAAACGGCCACATGAGCCTGCATGCATTTTTGTGTCCAGTTGTCGGGCCAGAACATCCCCATCTTCCCAGACTGTTTCATTCTACTGTAGTTGTAGAGGTACTGGGTGACGGCTTTCTTCTGTTCTAGCAGGCGGGAGAACATGAGCAGGGTCGAATTCCAGCGAGTCGGGCTATCGCAAATGAGGCGTCTCACCGGCATGTTGTTTTTCCGGTTAATTTCCGCAAAGCGTGCCATGGCTGTGTAAGACCGCCTCAAATGCCCACAGAACTTCCTGGCCTGCTTCAGGACATCCGCTAAGCCAGGGTACTTTGCCACAAATCTTTGAACAACTAGATTCATGACATGTGCCATGCAGGGTATGTGTGTCAGCTTCCCCATATGCAAAGCGGCAAGCAGATTGCTGCCGTTGTCGCACACCACGTTGCCTATCTCCAGGTGGTGCGGGGTCAGCCACTCATCCACCTGTTTCTTAAGAGCAGCCAGGAGAGCTGCTCCAGTGTGACTCTCCCCTTTGAGACAAGACATGTCTAAGATGGCGTGACACCGTCGTACCTGGCATGCAGCATAGGCCCTGGGGAGCTGGGGCTGTGTAGCTGGAGAGGAGAACTGCCACTCAGCCAAGGAGGAGGAGGACAGCGAAGCGCATGTAGCAGGAGGAGAGGAGGTGGCAGGAGGCCTGCCTGCAAGCCGTGGAGGTGTCACAATTTGGTCCGCTGCGCCCTGCTTGCCATCGTTCACCACCAGGTTGACCCAATGGGCTGTGTACGTAATGTAGTGGCCCTGCCCGTGCTTGGCAGACCAGGCATCCGTGGTCAGGTGTACCCTTGACCCAACGCTCTTCGCAAGAGATGACACCACTTGCCTCTCAACTTCACGGTGCAGTTGGGGTATGGCCTTTCTCGAAAAATAAGTGCGGCCTGGCATCTTCCACTGCGGTGTTCCGATGGCCACAAATTTACGGAAGGCCTCAGAGTCCACCAGCCGGTATGGTAACAGCTGGCGAGCTAACAGTTCCGCCACGCCAGCTGTCAGACGCCGGGCAAGGGGGTGACTGGCCGAAATTGGCTTCTTCCGCTCAAACATTTCCTTCACGGACACCTGACTGCTGCTGTGGGCAGAGGAGCAGGAAGCGCTCAAGGGCAGAGGCGGAGTGGAGGAGGGTACCTGTGAAGGTGGAAGGGAGAAAGCGGCAGAAGCAGATGATGCACCTGAAGGAGGAAGAGGAGAAGGAGGGTGACTTTTCTTTTGTGTGCTGCTGCTGCTTTTGCTCAGGTGGCCATCCCATTGCTGTTTGTGCCTTTTCTCCAGGTGCCTTCGTAAGGCACTTGTCCCTACGTGAGTGTTGGCCTTTCCACGGCTCAATTTTTGTTGGCAGAGCGAACAGATGGCTTTGGTCCGATCTGAGGCACACACATTAAAAAATTTCCACACCGCTGAGCCACCCTGGGATGTGGGCACTATGGGGACCTCAGCAGCTGATGCTGAAGGGCAAGTTGGCTGGCTGTACATAGGTGGCGATACATGGTGCCGGACACTGCCACCAGCTGTTTCTGACGAAGAGCTGCCCCAGCTTCTTTCAGCAACTTCTCTCCTCCTACTACTCTCTGACTCCCCCTCTGAACTGTCCCCCTCTTCATCTCCTCTATTGGGAACATACAGAGGATCCCTATCATCGTAATCATCCTGCCCAGCTTCGCTTGCCTCAGACAAATCCAAACATGCACCATCAGTAGGTCCTTCATCCTCCTTACACGTTACATCCATAGTGTTGCCGCGTAACTCAGACATATGAGCTGGTGAAAATTCATCTGGCTGTAACAACAATGGCTGTGCATCAGTGATTTCAACACTAAATAATTCTTGCGAAGTGTCAAATGCAGCGGAAGTGGTGCTAGTAGTAGCGCTGGTGGCTGAGCAAGATGAGGTGTTCTGTGTCGCTAAATACTCAACCACGTCCCGACAATCTTGGGAGGTGATGGGACGTGCCTTCTTCCGAGCACTGTACTGTGGGCCAGGTCCACACAAAATTACATTTACACGACCTCGCGCAGACCTGCCGGGTGGCCTTCCTCTGGCTCTGGCACTACCTCTTCCTCTACCTGTTTTGTCCATATCGGGTATGCACGGAGTGGTATATCACACTGCGTGCACTCACGTAGGTAGGTGGGTTCACTTAACTGCACAGGTATGCGCACTGATGCGGTGGGTTCACTGAACAGAACAGGTATACAGTGGCGGGTTCACAGAACAGGTATGCAGTGGCAGGTTCACTGAACAGAACAGGTATGCAGTGGCGGGTTCACTGAACAGTACAGGTATACAGTGGCGGGTTCACTGAACACAACAGGTATGCAGTGGCGGGTTCACTGAACAGTACAGGTATACAGTGGCGGGTTCACTGAACACAACAGGTATGCAGTGGTGGGTTCACTGAACAGGTATGCAGTGGTGGGTTCACAGAACACGTATGCAGTGGCGGGTTCACTGAACAGGTATGCAGTGGCGGGTTCACTGAACAGGTATGCAGTGGTGGGTTCACTGAACAGGTATGCAGTGGTGGGTTCACTGAACAGGTATGCAGTGGTGGGTTCACAGTACAGGTATGCAGTGGTGGGTTCACTGAACAGGTATGCAGTGGTGGGTTCACTGAACAGGTATGCAGTGGTGGGTTCACTGAACAGGTATGCAGTGGTGGGTTCACAGTACAGGTATGCAGTGGTGGGTTCACAGAACAGGTATGCAGCCAGGAACAAGCTAAGCCTAACTAATCTTTCCCTATGAGAGACAGTCTGCAGCAGCTCGCCCTACTCTCACTAATGCAGGCACACGAGTGACCGTAATGGCCGCCGCTGCCTGCCTTATATAAGGGGGGTGGGGCTCCAGGGGCTAGTGTAGCCTAATTGGCTACACTGGGCCTGCTGACTGTGATGTAGAGGGTCAAAGTTGACCCTCCATGTGCATTATGGGTCGAACCGAACTTCCGCAAAGGTTCGCCTGCGGGACGCGAACCATGGAAGTTCGCATGGAACCGTTCGCAGGCGAACCGTTCGGCCCAACTCTATTGATAATTACCCGGGGCTTCCTCCAGCCCTATAAGCACGTCTGAGTCCCACGCCGTCCTCTGACTGACGCGACTGAACCAGTTACCGGGACTGATCGCGGCTGAATGGCAGACCGCGGAAGGACGGTGAGGGACTCGCATGTGTTTATGGTGCTGGAAGAAGCCCCAGGTAAGTATCACATCTTTCTTGTTGTACGTCTCTGGTTTCCTTTAAGAAGAAGAAAATAATAATTAAAAACAGAGAATAATGTTACACAAACATTTAGCAAAACAAGCAAAGTTGGATGGGTCTGGTAGGTCTTTAATACATGAGTAAATAGATGGAGACATTTATGAGAAAGGCCTGGGGAAACATCAGGATTTCAAGAAGAGGAAGGGCCCACCACCAAGCAAAGTTAATTGGAAATAAAGTTTAATATACTTACTGAATACCCCGATACCACAAGTGGCCATGGGTACTTCTCTAGCTCCAATTAGAGAAGTGCCTGTGACCTCTTGTGCTAGGGCGGGGGGTGTCAAACTTAAATATAAAGTGGGCCGACATTGAACACTGGTACCTAGCCGCGGGCTAAACTCAATGCCTACTGGCCACCTTATAATGTTCCCTGCACCGGCGTACCTACCGGGGATGCGACCCCCTCAGCCGCAGGGGGGCCCGGGGCTGCTCTGGGGCCCCGCTCACTGTGCGTGAGGGGAGCGCTGCTCTGGACCCCCCAGCAAGGTGCTCAACTGGCCGCAGCGTCTAATAGACGCTGCGCCAGTTCATTCCCCGCAGCCCCGCTCCAGCAGCCTGCATAGTCTCCGGCAGGCAGAGCAGGGCTATGGCAAGATTGCCGCCGAAGAAGCCCTACACTGGAGACTATTTGTGTCTCTAGTACAGGGCTTCGGCAGCCATCTTGCCATAGCCCTGCACTCTGCCTGTCAGCGCGGGAGATGTGCTGCAGGAGGACTCGGGGAGCTGCGAGCCAGATGCCGGGAGAGGAGAAGACTTCTGTCAGGTAAGTGAATTGTTTTTTTTCACAGGTGCATTTTTTTTCTAGTGACTGCTGCCTACATTGTGATTTTCAGGTGTCTGCTGCACACATTATGATTTTCTGGTGTCTGCTGCCCACATTACGATTTTCAGGTGTCTGCTGCCCACATTACGATTTTCTGGTCACTGCTGCCCACATTACGATTTTCTGGTCACTGCTGCCCACATTACGATTTTCAGGTGTCTGCTGCCCACATTGCGATTTTCTGGTGACTGCTGCCCACATAAGGATTTTCTGGTGACTGCTGCCCACATTAGGATTTTCTGGTGTGTGCTGCCCGCATTATGATATTCTGGTGACTGACTGCTGCCCACATTAGGATTTTCTGGTGACTGCTGCCCACATTACGATATTCTGGTGACTGCTGCCCACATTAGGATTTTCTGGTGACTGATGCCCACATTGCGATTTTCTGGTGACTGATGCCCACATGGCGATTTTCTGGTGACTGCTGCCCACATTGCGATTTTCTGGTGAACTCCGCCCACATTACGATTTTCTGGCCCACATTACGTTTTTCTGGTGAACACTGCCCACGTTACGATTGTCTGGTGAATGCTGTCCACGTTACGATTTTCTGGTGAACGCTGCCCACATTACGATTTTCTGGCCCACATTACGATTTTCTGGTGAACACTGCCCACGTTACGATTGTCTGGTGAATGCTGTCCATGTTACAATTTTCTGGTGAACGCTGCCCACATTACGATTTTCTGGTGAACTCTGCCCACATTACGATTTTCTGTCCCACATTATGATATTCTGGTGAACGCTGCCCACATTATGATTGTCTGGTGAATGCTGTCCACGTTACAATTTTCTGGTGACTGCTGCTCACGTTACGATTTTCTGGTGACTGGTGCCCACATTACGATTTTCTGGTGAACTCTGCCCACATTACGATTTTCTGGCCCACATTACGATTGTCTGGTAAAATGCTGCCGACTTTACAATTACTTTACAGTGAAACGCTGCCCCATTACGATTATTTGGCACCTACGGGGGGGGGCCATCCAAATATTCGCAGGGGGGCCCAGTGATTTCTAGTTACGCCCCTGGTTCCCTGGTGTCCAATTACTCCCCTCCAACTCCTATACAGTTCCCTGGTGTCTAGTGGGCTTCCTCCCTCCCCTATACAGTTATCTGGTGTCTATTGGTCCTTCCTCCCATACACAGATCCTTGGTGTCTAGTGGCCCCCACCCTCCCCTAAACAATTCCCTAGTGTTTAGAGCTTTCCCCCTACCTCCCCATATGGCTTCCCTGGTGGTCTAGGGCTTCAGCTCCAATATAGCTTCCCTGGTGGTCTTGAGTGGGCCAAACATAATACAAAGCGGGGAAACCCCTTGAGGGCCAAATTTAATGGCTCTGAGGGCCAGATTTGGCCCGCGGGCTGGAGATTGACATGTATGTGCTAGGGTGTCAGGGCTACAAGCTGTACATCTGGCATGTTTATTATACTTATACTATACTATTTTATTATACTTTCAACCCCAAATCAGTGCAAAAGCTCTTTTGAAAAGTGATTTTGCAGCACTCGTATCTTTTGTATTGGAGCGCAATTACTCCCAAAAAGCTGCAGGGCTTGCGGTTAACCCTTGTTCGCAATCGTTCAAATGGGTCCCACTCAGTCAACTTGCTTGGCAAATCGCTTTTTGGGATTGACGGCAGAAAAGGATTTACATGAAATGGAGCCCCAGGCAAGATAGCAGCCCACCGCTGATGGTTACCTTTTTTTTTAGTAAGATTTGGTGGGGGCTAGCTTCCACCAGGCCCCTAGTCTTTCTCCAAGCCATAGGCAACTGCTTAGGTTTGCCTTGTGGATGATCCGACTTTGATCGATGGCAATTGTTGGCGATCGAGAAACACTGCCAAAAGTGCTCAAGTGGGTCCAAGGTCTAAGGGCTGGTTTACAGTGGGCAGCACGGTGGCGTAGTGGTTAGCGCTCTCCCCTTGCAGCGCTAGGTTCCCTGGTTTAAATCCCAGCCAGGGCACTATCTGCATGGAGTTTGTATGTTCTCCCAGTGTCTGCGTGGGTTTCCTCCAGGTACGCTGGTTTCCTCCCACATCCAAAAAACATACAAATAAGTTAATTAGCTGTCCTCTAAAAATTGGCCCTAGACTATGATACATGAACTACACAATACATACATAGACATATGACTATGGTAGGGATGAGCCTCTGATAGGGACAGATAGCAGTGCTCAGTGAGTAATTTGGGCGCCATCAAAAGACAGAACCCAAATTACTATAAAAACAGTGTAATTTGGCCTGCCAGCAATAGCTGACAGCTGAATTATGTCCTACCTCTGAGTCCATGGTTGCTTGGAGAAGAATAGTAATTAACGCCACCGGGACTCTTGCAGGAGCAGGGTGAGACTTTTTTGAGCTTCACCCTGCGCTCAAATTTCCTGGCGTCTTAATTACATGTACACATAAAAGATGGACTGTCCCCCTTCAAAAAGGCAAGCATGTGCGTAATTAAGGTGCCGGGAAATTTTGGCGCAGGGTAAAGCTGAAAAACTGCTCACCCTGCTGCTGCAAAAGTCCCGGTGGCGTTGCTATTCCGTGCGGCCTCGTTCACATCTGCTGGGCTGAAAAACGTGTGAAAGCGCGTGGTAAAAACCGCATGCGCTTGTGCGCGCTTTAGCGCGCGTTTCTGTGCGTTGTGCTGCGCTTCTTTAAAGCACGTTTTGCTTGTTGTACCAGCAGCAGTTGTCAATAAAACTTTGTTTTTGTCTGTAAATGTATTTTTTTCTCCAATTAGGGGTAAAAAACGCATGCGCTTCTATGCGTTTGTACGTGCTTCTATGCGCTAAAAAAGCGCACCCGTTCACTTGCATTGATGTGCGCTTTCCAGCTCAATGCACAGAAATGCATGCAACCCTACGTTTCTGTAACGCTGCTCAGCGCAGCGCATAGATGGGAACCAGCTACATTTAGTTACATGGGAAAGTAAATACCTTGCTGATCGCACAGGGCAGTGCGCTGTAAAAAGCGCACAGAAACGGCCCTGATGTGAACGAGGCCTAAGCTGTAATTCAGCTGTCAGCTATTGCTGGCACCTGAATTACGCTGTTTTTTATTGTAATTTGGGCTCTGTCTTTTAACGGCACTCAAATTACCGTCTGAGCACTGCTATACCTGCAATTCACAGTATGGCCTATCGAGGCGCCCGGTGCATCCAAATTTCAAGCACTGTTTTTGACCATTTTGAAAAGCCACAGTTAAGAGCTATGCCATCATACATCCCAATAATAATCTATGTTTGCACCTTGTTGCTTATTGTAACAATAGACCCTGCAAGGGATTCATCCTCAGGGGGGCCCAGAACCCACAGGGGTCCCCGTCCTGAGAGACAACTAAGGGCAAGGAAAGAAAAAGCTTTCTGCTCTCTGCACAATTGTTGTAATGACTGCATCTGCTCAGCCACTGACAAAGATGTGTGCACTAGCCAATTGAATAGCATTGGTGATGGGGGGGGGAGGGGGGGGTTGGCAAAAGGGGGCCCTATCCAAAGTTTCGCAGGGGGCCCAGTGATTTCTAGTTACGCCCCTGTCTGCATGGCAGACATTTTAACAGTTTTATGATTTCACCAACAGCTGTTGTCCTGCAGGTGGCAGTAGAACCTCATCAACTGAAATTAAAGAATTCTGATGCATTTGTTCCCATCTGTATTTCTTCATAACCATGGCTTACAGTAGGTCAGAAAGGAGCTTTGGAGTAAGTGAGAAATGAATGAATCATGCTGTATATTGGCAGCCGTTGTCACAGTAGATGTGGGAATAAAGACAGGAACGTAAAAGCCAAGCTGTAGCAAAAATCAATTCAAGGCTGCAAAACAAGAACAGCCATGCAGTACTGGCTGTGCAGGCTGCATTCTAATAGCAGTAACATGGTTCCTGCTTGATAGACACATACACAATTATCAGCTTAAAGAGCAATTCCACTTGTACTTTAAAGCATCTTTACAATTTTAATGTAAAAAAATATTTTTAGTTCGGCCAACTAAGTGCAGCGACAGGTATCAAATTACTGAATACAGCATGCATGGCTGGTGTCGCATGCTCATTGCCCCCACAGAGATGTTGGGTAGCTTTGGGGTAAGTCCGATTTCATGTTATTTATGGTTATATTTTTCACAGTGGTACCATCATCATGATTTCCGGTAGACACAGTGCCATGGGTTACAGTGAAGCTTCAAGGCTGTCCCTGAATTGTCTTTCAGTTTTGAGAATGGGACAAATGGTTTTGAGACAAATACTGGTTTTCACAAGGTCTGCTGCGATTTTCATATACTCCAGAATGGTATGAATAGCGACTATAAGACACTGTGGACTACAAGACGCACCTAGGTTCAGTAGTGCGTCCATGGGTCAGGGGTGAATTGTGGATCTTTCCCCCCTCCCCCTCCAAGCTGTCTCTAAGCTACACTACACAAACGCCTGCTGCCCCAGCAGCTAAGCTACACTATACTGCACTACATACTACACTAACCCCTACTGCCCCACCAGCTAAGCTGCACTACACTGTACTACATACTACACTACACTAACCCCTGCTGCCCCACCAGGTAAGCTGCACTACACTGTACTACATACTACACTAGTCTAACCCCTGCTGCCCCACCAGCTAAGCTGCACTACACTGTACTACATACTACACTACACTAACCCCTGCTGCCCCACCAGCTAAGCTGCACTACACTGTACTACATACTACACTACACTAACCCCTGCTGCCCCACCTGCTAAGCTACACTACATACGACACTACACTAACCCCTGCTGCCCCACCAGCTAAGCTGCACTACACTGTACTACATACTACACTATAGTAACCCCCAATGCCCCACCTACTACGCTGCACTACATACTACACTACACTAACCCCCAATGCCACACTGCTAAGCTACATTATACTACACTGCACTACATACTACACTATATTAACCCCCAATGCCCCACCTGCTAAGCTACACTACACTGAACTACATACTACACTACACTAACCCCCGATGCCCCACCTGCTAAGCTACACTACACTACACTACACTACACTGAACTACATACTACACTACACTAACCTCCGATGCCCCACCTGCTAAGCTTCACTACGCTGAACTACATACTACACTACACTAACCCCTGATGCCCCACCTGCTAAGCTACATTATACTATACTGCAGTGGCTGGATAGTGCAATGGTTAAGGGCTCTGCCTCTGACACGAGACCTGGGTTCAAATCTCGGCTCTGTCTGTTCAGTAAGACAGCACCTATTTCAGTAAGGAGTTTCTTGGGCAAGTCTCCTTAACACTGCTACTGCCTACTGAGTGCACTCTAGTGGCTGACTCGCAAGTGCTTTGAGTCCGACAGGAGAAAGGCGCTATACAAATACTGCCATTATTATTATTATGCTACAGTGCACTACATACTACACTACACTAACCCCCGCTGCCCCACCTGCTAAGCTACACTACACTACATACTGGACAGCACGGTGGTGTAGTGGTTAGCTCTCTCGCCTTGCAGCGCTGGGTCCCTGGTTCGAATCCCGGCCAGGGCACTATCTGCAAAGAGTTTGTATGTTCTCTCTGTGTCTGCGTGGGTTTCCTACGGGCACTCCGGTTTCCTCCCACATTCCAAAAACATACAGATAAGTTAATTGGCTCCCCCTAAAAATTGGCCCTAGACTACAGTACTTACACTACATAATATACACATATGGCAATGGTAGGGATTAGATTGTGAGCTCCTTTGAGGGACAGTTAGTGACGATATATATATACACTGTACAGCGCTGCGTAATATGTCGGCGCTATATAAATACTAAATAATAATAATAATAATAATAATAATACTACACTTGACTAACCCCCGATGCCCCACCAGCTAAGTTACACTACACTAACCCCCGATGCCCCACCAGCTAAGTTACACTACACTAACCCCCAATGCTCCACCAGCTACGTTACACTACACTAATCCCCAATGCCCCACCAGCTACGTTACACTACACTAACCCCTGCTGCCCCACCAGCTAAGCTACACTACACTGCACTACATACTACACGTCACTAACCCCCGATGCCCCACCAGCTAAGCTGCACTACATTAACCCCCGATGCCCCACCAGCTAAGCTACACTACGCTAACCCCCGATGCCCCACCTGCTAAGCTGCACTACATTAACCCCCGATGCCTCACCTGCTAAGCTACACTACACTGCACTACATACTACACTACACTAACCCCCGATGCCCCACCAGCTAAGCTGCACTACATTAACCCCCGATGCCCCACCAGCTAAGCTACACTACGCTAACCCCCGATGCCCCACCTGCTAAGCTACACTACTTTAACCCCCGATGCCCCACCTGCTAAGCTACACTACACTGCACTACATACTACACTACACTAACCCCGGTGCCCCACCAGCCAAGCTACACTACACTGAACTACATACTACACTACACTAACCCCCGATGCCCCACCGGGTAAGCTACACTACACTGAACTGCATACTACACTACACTAACCCCCGATGCCCCACCAGGTAAGCTACACTACACTAACCCCTGATGCCCCACCAGCTAAGCCACACTACATTAACCCCCGGTGCCTGACCAGCTACGCTACGCTACACTACCCTAACCTCCGATGCCCCACCAGCTAAGCTGCACTACACTAACCCCGATGCCCCACCAGCTAAGCTACTACACTACATTAACCCCCGATGCCCCACCAGTTAAGCTGCACTACACTAACCCCCCCAATGCCCACCAGCTAAGCTGCACTTCATTACACTACACACTACACTACCACTGCAAGCTCTCACCTGATCCTGCCGCTGCTCTCCACTCCCCTCGCTCCGGTTCTGCTGATAGACACGCGCTCCTCTTCTCCTCCTGCAGCTTCCAAGATCCCTTACACTGCGACTGCCTGCCACTATACAGCTCTGGTCCTCCATACTTCCTGATTAGTGCTTCCCTGCATGATCCTGCGGCCGCAGTGTACTGGATCTCGGGAGCTACAGGAGCAGAGAAGTGTGAGTGCATCAGAGTATCGAAGCAAGGGGGAGAGGAGCACGGCAGAAGGATGCGGTACCTTATATTCTGAATATAACATGCACCCACTTTTTCCACCCCGTTTTGGGGAAGCAAAAATACATAACCAAAATGTTGCTATGGGGTCCAGTGATCTCTAGCTACACACGTTTGTGAGTCTTCATATTAGTGTAGGTCAGCAGTGTCAAACTTCAATATGAAGTAGGCCGAAATTGAGCTCTGGGACCAAGTCGCGGGCCAACCTCAATGTCTAGTGGCCAACTCCCTCCCTTATAAAATTCCCTGGTGTCTAATAGCCCCCTTCATCCCCTATACAGTTCCCTTATGTTTAGTGGTCCTCCCTCCCTCATTTATACAATTCCCTGATGTTTAGTGCTCCTCCCTCTCCTATACAGTTTCCCTCTCCTATAAAGTTCCCTGGTATCTAGTGCTGTCTCCCTCCCTGGTGATCCAGGGCTTATCCTCCAATATAGCTTCTCTGGTTGTCTAAAGTGGGCCAAACATAATGTAAAGTGGGGAAACCACCTGAGGGCCAAATCTGATGCCTCAGAGGGCCAAACTTGGCCTGCGGGCTAGAGTTTGTGTGGTGTAGATGTGGTAGCTTACCTCCTGAGACAATGATCTGGAGCAAGAAGGCAGATTACATATTTTAACCTCAGCCAGCTTGCTCTGGGTCAGCACTGAGGACAGCCTGAAAGCGGTCAGCAGGGGTGAGCCTTGCATATCTCTCAGTACATGTTTACTAAGGCTCACAGATGACTCACAAGAAGTGTGCCTGTTCCCCTCTCATCCTGCTGCTGAAGAACTTCTCACACGCTCACACTGAAGTGCCATCTACTTCTGCCTGATCACTGGGGAAATATTACTGTCATTTCAGCAGAAGCAAATCAGCACCAGCAGCCTTCCGAGGAGGAGAGGGTAATTGCTATTCTGCCTTCTGGAAATAATGGCCATGTCCCTGGTAAGGGCAGATTAGGTCAAGGTCACGTTTAGTGGCTTCGGCTTACTGCACAGGCACTGCGCCCTCAGCCTCCTGTGTGAAAGTGGCTGGATAGTATAAAGGTGTCCATACGTCAAAATTTGTATGGGTAGATCGACCAAGAGACAGCTCTCTCTCTGATTGAATCTGATTGGAGAGAGATCTGCTGCCTGCCGCAGGCCGATTCCCGATCGATTTTAGCATGAAATCTTTTGGGAATCAGCATTGTGACGCTGCATCCTCAGCCTTGCTGGCCCCCGGAGCTGTCCCCCCAATGTAAAATGAGCCCCATGCAGTATACTTTACCTCACAGAGGTGCCTGTCTCTTTTACTGACCACATATGCTCCGTTGTTATTGCCTGATGAAGCGGTATCAAACCTGCGAAACGCGTTGCATATTTGGAGTTCATAAATAAAATATATTGACTGTCTTTACCACAGTCGTTGTGTGTCTACTTTGAGGCGGTAAGTCCACCACTACCTCCTCTATTTACCAAGAATTTGGTTTATAAGCTCATTTAGCTTCCTTTTATCCTTTTGGCGCCTCTGTTCTCCTGCATAATATGGAGTCCACCCTGGGTGGAGGGTTGAACTCCCTTTTTCTCATCTACAGAGAGCGACTTCTTATTCCTGAGTGGGGTCAGGAAAATCTCCCCACCTGCTTTTACAGTGGTTGCCTAATGGTAACCCTGGTTTGTGAGCAGTGGCGTAGCTATGGAGCAGTGGGCCCCGATGCAAGTTTTACATGGGGGCCCCCAAGCACTCTATATATAATAATTGATACAGCGCACCACAACCTGCCAAGGGCAACTACAGTGTCAGAGGTGCAAGAAAAGGATGGGAAACAGTTTGTTAGTGATTACCACTATTCAAAGTATCTATAGAAGTGATTATTATGAGCACAGGACCAATAGAGCGCTAATACTGCAGTCGAGGGAGGGTCCTTCGGGGCCCCTCTGGCCCAAGGGCCCCGATGCGGTCGCTACCTCTGCAACCCGTATTGCTACGCCCGTTTGTGAGTATTAATATTTACTGTATCTAGTAACCATTTACCAGTACATATTACACTATTGGGGCTCTTGGTGTTCCTTGTTTTTTTATTTAGTACACTTTACCTGTTTGTGTGTGCCGCTGGCTCTGTCTTCGCACTGCCTCCCATACACACACCCCCATGTGTGACGTCACACACACGCACACGTATACACCGGCATCCACGTGGACTGTGTGTATGAGACGCAGAATGGAGACAGAGACAGTGGTGGACACAAACAGGCAAAGTATACTGCACGGGGCACATTTTATTTTAGGGGGGACAATTCACCCCACTTGCTCGTTCTGATATCGCATGCCGCTTCTACTGCGCGCCCGATTTAGCGTGTCGGCCCTACATCTTGCAGCATGTCCGATCAATACATACGACCAATTTCTGCACCAAACTGGTCACATCATCAATCGGGCATGCTCTTGGTAGCACCAATTTAGCGGCTGGAATGATTAGTCTGTGATCTGTCCACCCAGGAGCAGCTAAGGATTAAAGCATGCCAGCAAACTATCCAAGTACATTTGTAGGTAACGTTTCTTCAATAATAGCACCATCATTTGGACTATCTGCTCTGCTCAAAAGCCTTTGAGTTCTGTTTGTGATGTTTACATTTGGCTCCTATCATTGCTGAACTGGTTAGCCTTAATTTTAACACCTGGGTTAGGCAAAAAATATCTAAAGCTCGCCATACAAACATCAATTTTGATCACCCAAATGGGCCCTGCCAGCCATCGTGCCCGCTTTGTGCCCCCTCCAAAAAATTTGAAGCTGGAGCCGCAACTGAGGACACATAACAGCCCTGCAAAAAAATCAGCACTCTCCAGACCAATGACAGAAATTCTGCTAACAAAAGTCCCTGCACTCCTTTCTGCTCAAAGTTTCATAAAGTTGTCTGCAGCCACAGCAGTGGTAAAATTGTACTGTGTATAATATACATGACATCCACACTGGAGCAGTAAATATTTTGTTAAGCTTGTGGTCCAGAGTGATAGACCTGCCCCATGAGGAGGGGTGACAAGCAAAGGTCCTGCAGCTGTGTTGGGTGATAGCCAGAACCACCCACAGAGACCTCAAGCTATGGGATCTCCCATAGAGAGGAATACAGACAGAACAGCTGTTACATTTCATTGGTTTTGATGACCAAATAGAAGCTCTTGAAGGGAATATTAGATGAACTACATAGATAAAATGTATTAACCTGACCTGAACTAACATTATACATGGCATTATGTAACTCTCTCTGGAGTTTGTCCAATCATAAAATGCTATTGTTTGCCTGAAGGGACCGCCAATCCAGCCGCACTTCTGGCAAGAGGATGTGGAAGCACGCTTACTGTATTGTAGTGATGTCCGGTTCATGAGTGATTGGTTCATTTGAGCCGGTTCTTTCCTGTGAATCGAGTGATCCGACTCATCACACTGAACCGAATCAGTTCAGTGGATGATTCAGGAACTGCAGCTGCACAGGGTCCTTTTCCACTGCAAAACGCAAAACTTGACCAATTTTGATGTGCGTTTTTTATGCGTTTGCATTTTTTGATAGCAAGAGTCTTTATTTTTTAAAATAAATACTAGTGGTTAAAGCAATACAAAACGCAAAGCGTTTTTCATGCGTTCCTATACTTTACATTGAAACGCAAAACGCATCATAATCGCACAGACATGCGCTTGTGTTTTTTTTAAAAATGGGAACGCAGCAGTGGAAAAGGCCACCCAGGATTATTATTTTAAACAGTCTGCACTTAAAGAGAACCCGAGGTGTGTTTAAAGAATGTTATCTGCATACAGAGACTGGATCTGCCTATACAGCCCAGCCTCTGTTGCTATCCCAAACCCCACTAAGGTCCCTCTGCACTCTGCAATCCCTCATAAATCACAGCCGTGCTGTGAGGCTGTGTTTACATCTGTAGTGTCAGTCTCGGCTGCTCCCCCGCCTCCTGCATAGCTCCTGTCCCTGCCCCCGTCCCTTCCCTCCAATCAGCAGGGAGGGAAGAGATGCAGGCGGGGAGAGCAGCAGACTGACACTATAGAGATAAACACAGCCAGCTCTGACAAGCTGTTTGTCAGCAGCATGGCTGTGATGCAGATAATATTCTTCAAATCCACCCGGGTCCTCTTTAATGGTCCGTACTCACGGGCTGCAGAAGTGGCCTGTCGCCAGCACACGTGAGCGTGCTAGCGACAGGCCGGCGACAGCTTCTCTCCAGGTCCCTCCGCGTACACACGCGGAAGAGGGACCAGCGGCGAGACGGAAGCTGTCGCCGACGTTCCTCCTCCCCCCGCCGGAAGCTTCATTCACCTCTATGGAGGTTGCTGTCGCTAGTCCGCGTACTCACGCGGACTAGCGACAGTTGCGGCGGAGGTGCGGCGGCGACTGTTGCCATGCGATTGAAACTTTTAATCGCATGGCGACAAGAGCGGCGGGCGACAGTTCGGGGTGCGCGCGCGTGCGACGGCCCATACTCACGGGCGACCTGTCGCCGCAACACGCGCACGCCGCGTGTTGAGGCGACAAAAGTCCCTCGTGAGTATGGGCCATAAGGTCCCGTTCACACTGCACGCTTTGCCGTCTGGATTTCGGCAACGCGTGCAGGAGGCAGATACGCACGACAGCAGAAAGTGCATAGACTGCACTGATGTTAACAATGCATGCGTTCCAGACCAGTGCGGTCCGCAAACGCATGCTGCACGCATTTTTTAACAAAACGCGCGGCTGACCCATTCACTTTTAGTGAATGGAATCAGCCACGCAACACATACAAACGCAGATGGCGTGCGTTTGTAGATGTTGCGTTCCGAACGCACGCCCATCCGTTGAATGTATTCAGGGAAAATCGGAATTGAAAATCGGAAACGGAATCAGAATCGGAAAATGGATTTGCAGTGTGCAGGGAGCCTAAGTCATGTGGTGTTTTGTGTAGGGGGGGAGGTTAGAGGTGTGGGGAAGGAGCTCTTGCAGTTGCAGTGGGGCTCAGGCCTGTGAAGGGCCCTGCGTCTTCCTGCATGTTGCCTGACCTCACATAATGTGCAGAAGAACAAGATAGAGACAGAAAGAAAGTGGCTGCAGCAGAGGGGACAGGTGGTGAACACAGTGCTGGAGGAGGTAATGCCAGCATCATTGCTGGAGTTCTCTGCATGGGTGGAGGAGGCTGAGGCATCATGGGAGATCACTCCTGTTCACACAAAGCTGATTTTTTTTTGGCTGAATTAAGGTAAATGTATATTCATTATTGGATCATCAAATAGCACCATAAAACCCTGTCCCTCACTTCTAGGCACCCACCTAGGCCATTGGATGTCTGAGAAGCTATTGTGATTCACGTGTGTGTTGATGTGAAGCTATTTGCTGCCCACACCAAAACACCCCACACTGCTTAAAGGACACCCGAAGTGAAAATCAACTAATGAAATAATAAATGATTGCATCTATCTTCCTTCTCCTAAAAATGACTTTTTAAGATATTCCACGGTTATTTTATGTTTAAATCTACTTTTTAAGTTTTAACTGTTTTATTGTTTTTGCTCAATGACACATTCATTGAAGTATGCCAGAGCTGAAATTTATGAACTATTGACCATTTTTTATCTTTTTCCTGCTCTCAGAAGCCATTTTATGCTAGGAAAGTGTTTTATAGTTGGAATTTCTTATCAGTGAGAGTCAGGATTGAGTCAGCCACTTACATACATGATATTTAACTCTTTCAGGCAGAGAAAGAAAAAAAGGAACACAGCATAGTTATTTGTGTGCTAGGCACTGTACATACCCATGTCTATCTTATCATGTCACACGTCACTTCGGGTATCCTTTAAAGCACAGGATTCAAACGCCACTCGTCAAAGGTCATTCGTACCCATGCCAGTGTTAAAGAGTAACTGTCAGGCATAAAATCAAAAAGCAATTCTTTAGTTTTATCTGGTAAACAAGTAATAAGGATGCTAATAAGGCAATCCAAAAGTTAAAATCACTATTACTTTTCTTGTTGATAAATGATCATTCCCCAGTTTACATGACTCTTATTTGGTACACAGAAAATTTGGTACACAAAAGAGAAGTTGGGTTGTCTTTTTTTTGCTTCTCTACTTCCCTTCAGACTTAACTAATGCAGCCTGATTGGCTGAAGCCTTTTTCCTTCCTGTTTTCCCCTTCAACACCTCTGTTCCTCTCTGATTGGCCAAAATTTCTCAGGCTGAAACAATGCACTTTCTATAGTGAAGGGCAGGCAAATCAGGCAGAGGAGACTAAAGGTGGCCACACACCATACAATTTTTTAAATATCTGTTCAATTTAAGAATTGCAATCAATTTTTCTGACTGATTGCAACATTTCAAAAATATGACCAATGTACCACACACCTATGTTCAATTTTTCCCCAATTATCATAAAAATGATTGGAAACTCTGAAAAAATTGCTAGGGTGTGTATATTAATAAATTGACAATCCAACACACACCATACAATCTTTAGAAAGATTGAAGAAAAATATCTGGCAGTCCGGATCGATTAAAATCGAAGAAAACGGGAAATCCGATCGGATTTTTCAGTCGAATGAAAAAAAGCTTTCGATTTTTTCGGGAGATCCGATCGTTTTTATCGAATTAGCGTAAAATCGGATCATTTTATTGTATCGTGTGTGGCCACCTTTAGGGCGGATATTACATCACGATTGGCTTTAAAATAGGCACAGTAAATATGGAGACTGTCTAGAATTGGATTCTCTACTTTTCATTTATAAAATTCACAGGAATCATAACGTGGACAGTGCAATACATCTGTTATGTAAGTAGAACTTGTATTTATCTACTTACATATGTGTTTTTTTTCCTGAGATAGTATGGCTGACAGCTACCTCTATAAGGATGGACTGAGAAATGTGTTCTACTTGTTGAACAACACATTTCCTGATTCAGTTTCATCAATTATATTGAGCTGTGCTTAAAATGTGTGAGGACCTCAGGCTCTTGGGGACTGGAGTTCGATATCTCTGGCTAAAGTGTGGTTACTACTGTAGTGTAGAGACTAGAGAAGGGGGTCTACTTGCTTGCTGAGTGCTTCTTTCTCATTATTCCCTACTGTGCATGGGATTGGAACATGTATATCTCAAGCTAAGGACCCCCATCCCCTCTGCTTTCAGTTGAACATGCTCAGCATTTTGAAAAGTTCTGCTCTGTAGTAACTTAGCCAAAAGTCTCATGCAGCTGCATCATATAGTAATATTAATTTATTGCATAGTCTTGCATATCAGCAAGGTGCAATAACCAGCGGTAATTTATGCACAGATTATAACAGTCTTTCTGAACTTCAGTGCATTAACCCCATGACATTTTAAAGTGGATCCGAGGTGAACGTTTACTCATTGCATAATTGTGTTCCTTACCTATTGTTTATAGGGCATTCCTCAAGCCAAATACTTTTTTGTTTTTGTCTAAATTTTCCCCTTCTGTAATGTAATGCCTAGAACTGAATTTCATATTCTACATGTGCCCTTAAATTAGAGCTATACAGGGGCAGTATTATGATAGCATCCTTATTTTTATTCCCTTTTAATGCATCCCAAAATGTTATTTGCTTTAGCAGCAGCTGCTTGGCATTGAATATGAGTATCTATCTTGCAAGCAACCAGTAATCCTATAGGCTTATACACAACTTCCAACAATTTGTCCAACTATCTTCTGTTGGAAGATAGGTTGGGTGTGTGTAAGCTGACAAACAACCAGATGACTAACTGATAGCAGGTTGTTTGCCAGATCCAACCGGTGGATCAATCTGACCAGCTGTCAGGTAAGTTGGAATGTGTGTACAAGTCTTTTGAACAACTTTGTTTTTGAATGCAGACATGTTGTGCAGTTTGTCATTTAGCTTTCACACAGTATTTAAGTGAGTTGGCTGTTTAATCAGTTGACGTGTGTACCTACTTGTCAGGTATACAACTTGCTGTGTGGTTGGTCATGTTTTGTGGTTGGTTGTGCATTAAGTTGAACGTGTGTATGAGCCTTAAATCCCTCTGCAAATATGATCTCCCCATCTCCAACTAAGGCTAGGCCCACACTCACGCCGGATCGTCAGTGTGGACAGTTACAGCGGATTCTGGTCTCCATTGGTGTCCACCGGTGTAAGTTGTGAGAAAGTCATGCAGGACTTTGTTGCTGTGATGTATTTCATCACTTCAACACACACGCTCAAAAGTACTAGAGTGACCAGATTTTTGTGGGTCCAACCTGGGACGGGGAGGGGGGGCGTGGAGGGGGGTGGTGCGCGAGTGGGGAGGACTGAGAAGCGCACAGCAACGAAGACTGGGGGGGGGGGCTGCGGCGGGCGCCGTGGCGAAAAATGGGCGTGGCCATGACATTGTATGGGCAGAGCTAACGTAATGATGTAACATGAGGCATAAGACAAACGAGACTTTAAATCATGGGTGTGCAGGAACTGTGTGATGCTAATAGTATACCGTAACCACAAAGCAGCAAACATAGCCATCTATGACCATTAAATAATAAATGCAGTAACAGTTACCCCGGACACCAGAAAATAAACGCAATGGGCAACATGTCAGCACAAAATAAATGCAATGCGGGCAACAAGTCAGTATAAAATAAATGCAATGCGGGCAACATGTCAGTACAAAATAAACGCAATGCGGGCAAACATGTCAGTACAAAATAAACGCAATGCGGGCAAACATGTCAGTACAAAATAAACGCAATGCGGGCAAACATGTCAGTATAAAATAAACGCAATGCGGGCAAACATGTCAGCACAAAATAAACGCAATGCGGGCAAACATTTCACCAGAAAATGAACGCAATGCGGGCAAACATTTCACCAGAAAATAAACGCAATGCGGGCAAACATTTCACCAGAAAATAAACGCAATGCAGGCACACATGTCAGTACAAAATAAACGCAATGCGGGCAAACATGTCAGTACAAAATAAACGCAATGCGGGCAAACATGTCAGTACAAAATAAACGCAATGCGGGCAAACATGTCAGTACAAAATAAACGCAATGCGGCCAACATGTCAGTACAAAATAAACGCAATGCGGGCAAACATTTCACCAGAAAATAACCGCAATGCGGGCAAACATTTCACCAGAAAAGAAACGCAATGCGGGCAAACATTTCACCAGAAAAGAAACGCAATGCGGGCAAACATTTCACCTGGAAAAGAAACGCAATGCGGGCAAACATTTCACCAGAAAAGAAACTCAATGCGGGCAAACATTTCACCTAGAAAAAAAACGCAATGCGGGCAAACATTTCACCTGGAAAAGAAAGCATTTACTCACCTGGCAGAAGTCTCCGGCCTCTGGCGCGCTGCTTCCGGGACCATCTTGCTGCTGATCTTCTCTCCCGCGCTGACAGGGCTACGGCAAGATGGCGCCCAAAGCGAACACGGTAAATCCAGCGCTGGAGACTTGGGCGCAGCAGCGCAGGAGACTTGGGCGCAGCCGGCGCCACCATAGGCCGTAATAGGAACTACGGCTATCGCAGGCACATGGAGTAACTTCAGCGCCGTCAGAAGACGGATCTGAAGTTGCTTTTAAAACAATAATTCGGCTTCCAGCTATTGCTGGAAGCCGAATTATTTCATTCCCCCACTATCCATGTCGGCCTGGAGGGGGAATAGTAATTAACACGGCCCGGACTTGTGCGGCAGCAGGATTAGCCATATACTGGCTGTGTCCTGCGCCCAAGTCTCCGGCGCCGTTCTCTCTCGTACGCCGCCCAAAGCCCTGTACTGGAGACACAAATAGTCTCCAGTACAGGGCTCCGGCAGCCATCTTGCCGTAGCCCTGCTCGCCTGCCGGTGTCGGAACACCGGAAGACAGTTAGGCTGGAGCAGGGCTGCGGGCAATGAACTGGCACGGTGTCTATAGATGCCGCTGCCAGTTCATAGAGTGGCCAGAGTCCCGAAGCCGGGACGTCCCGCTGCTGAAAGCAGGACGTTTCCTGGGACCTCATGCTGCCTGGGACAGCGGACCCCGAATCCGGGACGTCTGGTCACTCTATCAAAACTGGCATATCTGAATGGACCCTATAGATAGCATAGGACCTGTCAACATGTACATTGGCCTGTGGTGCAGAAAACTGTCCAACTTGGTCTCTAGTGTGAACCCAGCCTCCTTGTACACACACTAGAGGAGAATCTAGCATATGTATAGGTACCATGACCTCCATGGTGGATCGGCTGAGCACTGTGTGAGGCCATTGTTCTCCTCACTTACCCCACCCACTCTGTGTTGCTCCATCGTGCACTGCTCCATTTGCCCCCCGCATAACAGCATCCTCAGCCCCACACTGTTAGCTGAGAGATCAAGTCCTGATACCTCTCAGGCGATGAATCGTGTATGTGTGTTCAAGGTCTTAGGGTTTGCTTTGAGTATAGAGAAATGTTACGCTACTCCTATCTGGACTGTACTTCATGCAAGTCTTTTGTTAGCACCTGAAAATCCTGCTAACATCAGCGGGAACTCTAGGAAAGGGGATGCAGCTTCAATGGAGTTATCTCGTTTGAGATACATGCACTGATTTTGACCTCAGTCAGCAGAGCTATTTGTGCTGTAAATTCTTTTAATGATTTGATCTCTCTCTACTAGCAGAAAATATAGAAACTGAAGGCAGAAGTCCTCTGTTATTGTCTCACACTGCCACCTAGTGACAAGTGGCTATAAATACACATTACAGCAGACCTAATTAGAAGCAAGAAAATGTAACAAAGAAATAAAAAAAATGCTAAAATAAATTGGTCTGGAGTACTTGCAAGCCTCTAAATAAATTGGCTGCCAAAAGGTTAATTTGGTGCCAATAACTCAAAACCTTTACCTGGGTTCAAGTCAGGGAATGGGACTAACTCAGGGCTGGGCAAACTTTGCGCAGCCTGTGCCCACATGCTTCCATCCATTCCTCCACTCTCCCTACAGAGTTGCGAGCGGACAGTAACAGGGGGTTAAAACTTACCCACACGCCGCTTCCTGCAGAGTCTCCATGGCAACAGGCCGTCATATGACATGATGTGACAGCATATTACATCCTGACAGCTAGCATGTGATGCGCTGGCGTGTCATGTGACACGTCACGTGATGCCCCGCTGCCATGAAAATCCGACACAGGAAGCAACGGGTAGGTGAGTTTTAACCTTGTTGCCACCCACTCATGACTCTGCAGGGGGGAGGGGGAAGAGAGGAATCCTGTCGGCGGCCTGGATGAGCAGCGCACTGGCCCACGGGCCGTAGTTTGCCCACCGCTGGGATAACTAGATCATTATTGGCAATTTTCTGTCCCCTTGTGACCTTTGCTGGCCCTCACTAGCAGAGAGGGGGAAGGAGGAGACCCGTCAGATCTCATTCTCTGCACTGGCATCACCTCTTAGTTCTTATGTTTCGTGGGCACCGTATGTTAGCATAACGGATGCTCGAAATACTCGAGCCAGTTTGTATCATGCAGTATTTACACCCAGCAACCTGCAGCTTTAATATTTGATGTAAATCAAAGGCATGAGCGGATGGTGAGACAGCAGATGCTGCTATTGCTGCGCGCTGACCAATTACCGCTGCACAGAGATGATATCTATCTCAGATATAAATAGCAATCATTTCATTAGGTATCTGGAGGATTTCTATCAATCACACCCGGCACTTAACATGGAATACAGCTATTTATTAGAGTTGTCTTAATAAAGATTACTGCTCTCTAATTAGAATATCGTTCAGATTTGTCCTATAAAGGCTTTTAGGCTCCTTGATTGCCGAGCAGTGACGGTGGTGCCAAACGGCTCAAAGGAGACGCCATAATACCCAAACGCGTGAGGCGACAGCAGGCTGGGTCGTTATCTTTCTACATTACGCTTTGCATATTCTGAGACTAATTTACTAAAAGACGTGATGAGCTTGGATGAAAAAAATCACGTTCACTCTATTCATGAAAAAAGGACCTGCAAGCTGCTGAGTCATTGCACAGCTCGCCTGTACGGAACAATCACCAGCCGACAGTATGGCCTGATATGTTCAGACAATGGGCTTGCTATACAGTTAACACGCGATGTGACGCGCGCGACGGTCTGCGTAAAGGCTTACGCCCGCGTGCTAAAGGGAGGTTTGCACGTGCTCACGTGTGTTTTTGTGCATGAGTCCATGCGTCATCACGCGCAAACCTTCCTTTAGCACGCCTTTACGCACGCAGACCTTCGTGCGCGTCACATCGCGTGGTAACTACATAGCACGGCCATGCTATCAGTTATCATGCTTTTGTGAATCAAGCCCTATGTGTATTATATTTAAAGGGAATTTATAGAGGAACTGTACATAGTGAAAATAACATAATGAGTAAAATAGCTTATTTTTTACAATATTTATTTATAGATTATTTAGTCACTGTTTGCCCATTGTAAGGCCTTTCCTTTCCCTGATTTACATTCTGAAATGCATCACTGGTGGTGACATCTTTAGTTCTGCCAGGTGATCTGTACAGAATGTTCGTTACGGAGAGTCCTGTGCACAGAGGGAGAGATTGCTTCCTTGCTTGGCAGTTGGAAAAAGCCATTATTTCCTACAATGCAACGAGGTTCAAAGACAGCAAACTGTCAGGACCGTGACCTCACACTGTGGAAGGGGTTTCACCACAATATCAGCCATACAGAAGGATGGAGACAGGATGCTGCCTAATAAGCACCTTTAGCTACTTGGAGGAAGGGTCTTCATAGCATTTTGTTAGTTGTTCTTGCCAAAGGGTGCCTTGAAAAAAAATTCAAAGCTATCAAGGGCGCCCTCATCCGAAAAAAGTTTGATCACCACAGTTCTAGCAATTAGAGCCCCTATCTAAACAAAAAAAAGGGGGGCTCCTCTCCAGAGCCCATTTTTAAAGTAAGGAAGTAGCTAAATACCCTAATAGTTTAATGATAAAGTTTAAATATACATTAGCGTTATAGGTGAAGTACTGACGTTACACCATACTTTCCACACTGACGTCCAGGGCCGGTTCTGTCACGAAACAAGTTGACACACTTGCATCAGGCGAAGAGATTACAGGGGCAGCATTTTTGTACTGTAAGCGAGAGGAAGAGGTCATCATTGGGGAAAAGCAGCTTGTTGTGCTGTGTGAGGAGTCTGACAGTGAGTGAGGAAGGGGGGGGGGGAGGCAGGAGAGCAGCAGTGTTTCATTTGAATTAAATGAATCAGGGTAAACTGTCGGATGCTGTGCCATCATTCCAAATCGGGAAGGGGGGGGGGGAAGGGCGCATCCTCACAAGTTTGCCTCATCCAGAAAAAAAGTCTAGGACCAGCCCTGCTGACGTCACCTCCACATATACCATTTCACAGAGTTGTCTGGCCTCAATATGTCTTGTAGGCACCAGGAGCCATAATAGGAACTATGTTGAATGGATAAATCATGGGAGGCGTGGTGCTCAGTGATTTTTCCACTTCAATCACTTTAAAAATGGGTAATGTATTCCTCTACAGCAAAAGTAACGAGTCTTCTTTAAGCACTTAATTGCGCGAGAAAATTCTGCAGCAAATGACACAAAGCTGACACACATTATCCTCTAGAGAATCAACCTCTGGTACATTTTGTGCTGTGTAATATGCTGTTGCCGGGGCCTGTGGAGCAGGAAATTCTGAGCACTTTTCAGCTAAGTGTCTTGGCAGTAAATAATTGAGAGCTGACTCTAGCGGTACACAGGTCCCCGTATGTTGCGAATGTGGCCGCTGCAAACAGCTACACTTGCTGCACTCAGCTACGCTCATTGCAGAGTGAGAGGGGAGTCAGGGACTGGCCCTATTTCTGCTTCCCAGCATCCTCTGCTCCACCACTGTGAAAAATCACCACTGACATTTCACAGTGAATAATTCAGACGAGTACAGAAATGGAAACATGATGCATCAGCTATAGGGGAAGTTTGTTACTTTAAAATACTAAAGGGAAACTGTTAAATAAATCGTATTGCAGGAGATCAAACACTTTCTTATCTCATGTCTGTAATTTTTGGTTTCAGTAATGTACAGAGTCAGAGTCTCAGCAGTGTTCTGAAATGTGGTGCTTTTGAAGTCCATTTCATGAGGAGGTGTGTTGTCTCTGTAGGCCATGTTTGTTTTGTTACCAGCAAACTCAAAACAATATAATGCGTGCATGAACAAAGGGCGCCAGGGAAAAAGGGCCCGACAGGGTAACAAAATGGTGCTGGTGGATATCGAAATCTTAGTAACGATAAACCTCGTAAATTAAATTGGTTAACAGTAAATACAGGTTTAAAACAGACGGAAGTTGATAATGAAAATATATTAACGTTAAAAATCATAACATAATTCAACAGTACAGCTTAAAGGGAACCTGTACTGAGTAAAATGATTTAAAATAAACACATGAGGTAACTTCAAACGAACATTACATAGTTACCTTGCCATCAGTTCCTTTCAGAAGCGCACTATTTTCTTCTGACAATGATCCCTTCAAGTTCTGACAATATTTTGTCAGATCTGAAATATATCAGTTGCTGTCAGTAAAATATCAGTTGCTGTCAGTTATAGCTGAGAGGAAAACTGATGTACCAGGTAATGTCTATGTTTCCCTATGGCTCAAGTGGGCGATGCTACAGTTTAACAGTGTGCTGACCAGGAAGCTGTTATGGGGTAATTGCCATTTTCAAAATGGAGGACAGAGAATTCCTTTGATCACAGTGGACAAACAGGATGCGGGAAAGGAGAAAGAGATTGACGAGCAGACTACACGGGAAGTAAGTATGACTTGTGTATGTTTATTTTTGACTTTTAATTTTCAGTTCAGGTTTTCTTTAACCCAACCCTACTCTCACACAGAACGATCCCCTGGTGGTGCCTTACCTTAACCACCACCCTAGTGGTGCCTAACCCTAACCTTCCCCCTGTAGGTGCCTAACCCTAACCATCCCCTGATGTTGCCTAACTCTAACTGCCCCCCCCCCCCACTGGTGGCGCCTAACCCTAACCACTCCCCCTGCAGAAACACCCTTTTACACATAGAAACAATAATATCTTTGATAACATAAATTTGTACATACAAACAAAATAATATGACAAAAACTATAACGCTGCAAGCTTCTAAAACGAGAACATACTTCAAAAACTTTAATGTTCTATTGTGATTAACAATATTTATCGGTCACCTCTTTTTCTGCTTTTTTTCCGCTGTATTAACGATAATTTCATTAAAGTTTATGGCAGCGACCTTTTCCTCCACTAGCCGCCGGCGCCCTTTTTTCCTGCTTCCAATATAACTGTAAAGCAATCTTTAATTTATCCAGTGAATTTTCAAATGCAGTTTACAATAGTGACAATCCAGTAGGCAACACAGCAAAAAGATACGGTAGTTACCATTGTCAGCTAGTCGATCAATTACGCCAAGCCCAACTGGAAACACTTAACAATAGACATGCAGTTGCTGATGAGTCCGGTAATTTTTTATATTGTTTTGAGTGTGCTGGTCTCTATTAGACAAATATGTCTAACATGCCTGTGCTCTGGGAGGCCAACCGTTTTTGCACCTCAACCCAAAGCCAGAAGAATGCGTCAAACCTTTTGACGATTTGTCTCTGTCGGCCATGAACACCTAATCTTTTTGTGCACATATTGCCTTGAAAAGGCCAACTTTCTTGTGCTATCTAGTCATGATCATGAGGGTATGATTCTCATCTGCTTCCTGTCCAGGCTAAAACAGCAATTGGGACATAACCACATGTTTTTCATCAACCAATCAGAGTAGGATAATCACCTCATCGATCCTGTTTCTACACATATTCGGTTATAGATAACTTTTGTAGAATAAATTGATCATCTATCACCATTATCAGAAATACTGTATATACATTTATAATACAGTATACTTTGGCAGATAATAAAATTAGCTATGTGAAACTTGATTTGCTAAATAAACCTGTAACCAGCTATTCAGTGGGAAGATATCTTAATAAACAGTACTAGGAACAGTTTCATCGACATATGGAAACACCTTGTAATTTAGCTATAATTTGCTTTGAGCATCTGTTGTGTGGTCTCTGATTATTTTATCTCATAAATCAATGTGTGAGGTAGACCTGTCACAAAATGTGCATTGTACTTGAGTTGCCCATACGCTCTGCAATATTTTGGACCAGGTGGAACGGTGGATCCTGGGGAAACAGACATCAGAATAATTTATTTCAGAAATTACTGCTGTGCTCACCACACCTGAAACACATATATAAAGCTCCACATAGGGTGATACCGTTCAATCTATCAATCTTCTCCAGCACAACACCTTAGTGCCCTTGTGATTGTGAAACTCTCCTATGGACCCACGTCCCCTCTCTGTATATGCTCACCAGATGTAAGCCACCTCAGCTTCCAGGTGGATCTTAAACATTAATCAAAGTCAGCTTCCTCGAAATATTTATTTATAATATAATATAATTTATTATTCGTCAAGCACAACTAGGTCCTGCCCAGAACTGGATTCGGAAAAATGTGTTAAATTATGTTTCATGGCATACACCATTCATATTTGGACATCCGCCATGCTGGATTAGATCCCTGAGGATCGTCACGATCTTCATTGACTTTTGCAGGTTTTACCGTGATTGTGTAAATGATCGTTCGTTCACAGCGGTGGAAAGGACTCTTGCAGATTCAGCCAGATGGATCGGGGACTGATCGTGCGTTGGCAGTGATTCCCATTCCTTCTGGCTGCATCTGGCTATGGGTACTAAGCTTAAGGGGTAGTTGGAAGGCAAAGGGCTCTTTGGGGAGAGGGGGCATGTTGAGTTTATTGAGAGTTTATTGAGAAATACTAAATAAAATACAAAACAAAACAGATTTAAGCAACACAGTGCATAGAGCCAGAGTACAACTGTGAGACACCACATATAGGGAGAAAGTAATACATCAAAAGCCATTAGGCATTCAAACCTAGAACTCTCTACTGCGGGTCGCTGCTGACCTGAGGTCTCAGTGCTGCATTCCGCGCCGGGCAGCAAGGGCTGACCGGGGGACAATGCGGTGGAGGAGGGGTGCCATTGACTCACTCAGGGAAACGAGCGGCGGCCAGGGAGGAAGGAGAGTGGGCAGGATGCCGCCTCTTGGACAGGGGCGTTTCTAGGATCCGATGAGATCCGGGGCACTTTTGGGCACTCCAGCTGAAAAATGGGTGTGGGCATGCACCAGAATGTGGGTGTGGTCATGGGTGGAGCCAAATTTACATGAACTTAACAGCGGTCTAAGTAAGCCTGTCCAGAAAAATGATGGATGAAGTCCCCTCTCCATTAACACAAAAAAACAAAACAAAAATGCAGTATATCACATAATTGGCAGCGTTACTTAAACATAACAGAGTTAGAGTTACCTGGCTTCTGTGCTGGCACCACAGCACCCAGTATTACCCACATAGAGGCAACACAGCACCCAGCATACCCATGATTGATGCACCACAGCTCCCAGCATGCCAGCCATTGAGGCACCACAGCTGACTCTGCCCGGGGTTACATCAGGGGCACCCCAGAATAGATCCGGGGCACATGTCACTGATCTTTGGGGCTAGCATTGCCCCTGCTCTTGGAAGATGCCATGATGCAAGTCATTAAGGTGGCGTCATGGAAGGTCCACGGATGCTGCCCCTTGGAAGTGGCCGATTGACACACGTGGTTCATGGAAGGTCAGCCCCTATCACCTTGCAGGTCACAATGCCTGTCACGTGTCTGGACTCTGGAGCCACAACTGCTCTGCTAGATCAGAAGGGGGGATTATTTGAGACGCTTCACACATGGGGTTTGAGGGGAAGTGCACACAAGTCTTGCTGGGGGCTCGGCCTATTTAAGTTACGCCCATGCTTTTTGGGGATTTTTGTTATTGGGGAGATGAGAGCGTTGCATAGTTCAGGATTGCTTTTAGGCAATGTCATTACTATGCCTCTATACGTTGGGCTCTTTCTCTAGCTCTCCGATAAATGATAAGCGAGGGCTGCAGGCTGTTGATGAGCATGCCGAGCACACATCTATCCAGGCTGCCGGCACCTGCAGAACATTTCAGCTCTACGGCATGAGAAAGTGAGACCAGCTTTCCTCTCCTTCCTGGCTTCTGCTGAATAAAAGGTACCAGGCCAACAGGCGCAGCCTTCCTTCTGCCGCGCTCCTCTCCTACCGGAAGGCCCATCTTTGTGCCCCTCACTGCTCTAGGTTTATTTGAATAGAGCAAAAATAGTACTTCGTTCCCCGAGGGGGCTCTGAGACACTCTGAAAACATAATACATCAGACTGGTGATTTGACGTGGCCTGGCAGCCAAGCGGGGAAAGTGTCTCTTGGTAGGAGAGCCATGGCTGTGGGCAAGCTATCTTCCTCCTGCCAATCTGTGCGCACACAAGCAAGGCACAGGATGCTCTCTGCGATAGGGCAGAGCCAGGATGAGCAGCTCACTGCAGAGAACTGACACCCTTCTCACAGTGCCAATTAATTAAAGCCTTCTCCTGGCACTGATCTGAATATGCCATCTTGTTGCCAATTAGCAGAGTTACTGGATGTTACCTTTCCGTATCAAATGAGGCCACTGCGCTTTAAAACACTGTGTAAAGATGGGGTTACATGGGAACCAACCCTGCTGAAAGAGTTAAAGTGGGCCTAATTGGACCATGCCTTGTAAGGGTTTTTTCGCCTTCCTCTGGATCAGCGGGGATATGTTGGGGAGCAGACTGGTGTTGTACTTTGTTCTCTGGTTGAACTCGATGGACGTATGTCTTTTTTCAGCCAAAGTAACTATGTAACTATGAACTCAGAACGTCCTCTCTGCTCTTGATATGCAACAGCATAATAACCTTTAAAGAAAAACATTTCTGAGACATCAAATTACAGTTGTGATAAGCCACAGATGAGGGGGGATAAGAAAGGCTAAACTCTCTAAATGCATATAGGGTCTATTTCTCTATCTTTTCTTTCTGTCCTAGAGTTCAGGTCCACTTTAAGTAAAATTAAAATGAAATTGAAAAAAAAAAGTCAGATACTTACCCATGGAAAGGGTAGGCTCTTGATGCTATAGAGCCTTCCCATTCCGATTACGGTCCCCTCGTTCCAGCGCTATCAACTCCGTTGCATGAATTCCACCAACTGGTCAAATATCCTCAGAAGCACTCACATCCCTGAGTTTTTCCAAAGATGGCTGCTGCGTATTGCACATGCACTGTACAGAGCTGCCTATCTTCGGATACATTCAGGGACATGAGTGCTTCCAAAGCCTTCTGAGAGCTCTCTGAAAAGGGGACAGTGCTGAATTGAGGGGACCGTGAGAGCAGGGCGGGGCCAAGGCGGAGGCGAGAAAGGCTCCAGCCTCAGAGCGCAGTGTAGGAGGGGGCGCACAACTCACTCAGCTATCATTCCCCTATTGTCCTCACAAGTTTGCCTGAGGTGGCAAAAAGTTTAGTGCCGGCCCTTGGGATGGGGGGTTGGGGGCCCTGGGGCACCTCTTAGTCTAATAGCAATCAGTGTGTGAAGGCTGGAGTGGGAGGGATGGAGGGGCGCACTTTGGTGTGTCAGCCTTGGGTGCTGGAGGACCTTGTCCCGGCTCTGCGTGAGAGGACCGGGAAGGGTCAATAGTGTACAGAGCCTCCCTTTCTATAGGTAAGTGTCTGATGTTCTTTTTCATTTCACAAAAAATTTGTTTTAAAGAGTAAAACAGCAGGGCTGTCACTGTACAGCAGCCCCCTTTTTGAACTCTTATTTTTATTATGATGGAATAAAGAGCTGTGTTTTTGAGCTATCAAACACGTTCTGGAGTTGCGGATCCCATTTTCTCGTTTAGACTTTCTGCCTGAGGAGTACTGAAGGGCAGTTGGATCCTAGCACTCCATTTCATTTTTTCATTGCATGTGTGCCGATCTCCCTCTTTTCCTGACCTCCATTATCAATGTCTGTAACCTTATTTATTGTACAACGCTGTGTAATATGTTGGCGCCATATAATTCCAAATAATAATAGTTTCATTGTCATATAGAGGCTCAGTCTTGCTTAACCTCTCTCCGTTTCTGGACGTACCTCGTATGTCCAGATCTGTCCCTCTTTGCATTCCAGGACGTAAGAGGTACGTCCAGTGCAAAATGCCTCTGTTCGTGCCACTGTGCCCCTGCCGTTCGTGCACGGTTTTGCATAAAGTTCTGTGAAGAGAAACAAATTTATTTTTAAATAGACACTGAAGCGAAAAAAATATGATATAATGAATTGGTTGTGTAGTACGGATAATTACTAGAAGATTAGTAGCAAAGAAAATATTCTCATATTTTTATTTTCAGTTTTAACCACTTAAAGAGACACTGAAGCGAAAAAAAATATATGATATAATGAATTGGTTGTATACTATGAATAATTACTAGAAGATTAGCAGCAAAGAAAATATTCTCATATTTTTATTTTCAGGTATATAGTGTTTTTTCTAATATTGCAATTGCATCATTCTATAATATGTGCAGATTACACAACACTCAGCATTCAAAATGAGTCTTTCAGAGCAGTCTGTGAAGTAATGAACTCTCCTCTAGCAGAAGAAAAGTAAACAGTTCAATTACAGTTGAGATAATAAAAGTCAGATAACAGCCCTCTCCACGACTAAGTTAGTCGGAGAGCTTAATAGCTTTTTTGCATAGAGATAACAACTGGAGTTTCTCAACTCTTCCTGTACTGGAAACAATTAGACTGATGTATCTGATCTTAATGTTTTTTTTCTTAGCTGTACTACACATACAAATCATAATATCATCATTTTTTTTTCACTTCAGTGTCTCTTAAACGACCAGCCAACGCCGATAGGCGGCGGCTGGTCGTTTGTGGATTTCCATGGAAACGGAACGAGCGGCCATTTCCTGTCAGTTCACATTTGGGGGGCTCCGTGAACAGCCTGTGAGCCTCCGATCGCGGCTCACAGGCTCATTATAAAAACACCCGGGGAAGAAATCCCCGGTGTTTACATTGTACGGCGCTGCTGACGCAGCATCCGTAAAGGAGATCGGCGATCCCTGGCCTCTGTTTGGCTGGGGATCGCCGGCATCTGATTGATAGGCTATCTGAGGTGGTACAGGACGGATCGCTGTCCTGTACCGCCCATAGTTAGAAGGGGAGGGAGGGAAGGAGAGGGAGGGCAGGATATCGCTGCGGAGGGGGGCTTTGAGGTGCCCCCCCCCCCCCCGCTACACCAAAATAGCCGGCAGCGATCAGATCCCCCCAGCAGGACATCCCCCTAGTTGGGAAAAAAGGGGAGGGGGAAGTCTGATCACCCTGCCTGCCACCTGATCTGTGCTGGGGGCTGAAGAGCCCACCCAGCACAGATCATAAGAAAATCCTGCGGTCCTTAAGTGGATATAATGTTTTTTATAACATTGCATTATTCTCTAATATTTACAGTTTACACAATACTCAGCATTCTAATTTTTTTTACAGAGCAGTCTTGTGAACTATTGACCTGTCCTCTGGAGAGAAAAAGAAAATACAGTGACTGACAGTTGACATAATAAGCTTCAGAAGACAGAGCTCTCTGCGGCTTTGACAGTCGTGGAGCTCAATGGCTCTTTTACATAGATAACAACTGGAGTTTCCGAACTCTTCCTGTACTGGAAACAATACGACTTTGAAAGTCGTGGCGTTCAATGGCTCTTTTACATAAATAACAACTGGAGTTTCTTAACTCTTCCTGTACTGGAAACAATTTTAGACTTATGTCTCTGCTCCTAATGTTTTATTTCTTAGCTGTACTACACATACAAATCATTACATCATCATTTTTTTTTTTGCTTCAGTGTCTCTTTAAAGTGACAGTGAGCCCATTAAAAAATAAAGTTTTTTTTTTTGTTTTTTTAAGTTTTAACCCCTACCGGACTAATAATCCCCTTGTGTCACCTATACTTGACGTTAAGAAGCATGGACACCTGTAAAGGCTGTCACCCAGTACACTACATGCCCGACAAGTGATGAAATATGGCATGTATGGTATCGTTAACTGGGACGAGCTAAGACATTTATTTTGAGGTGTTTTACAATTGTGTCACTTGACATGTAAAAATTAGGAAGGGAAAAACATGAAAAATTGCATCATTTTTGTGTTTACGCCTAATTTTCTTTCAATAAAGTGCCTGTGAAATAAAAAAAATGTGGAAAAAAATATTACCAAAGGAAAGCCTAGTTTGTCCTGAAAAAAACAATGTATGTATCACTTTGATGGCATAGGTAATACAAAGTTATTGCTGTATCAATAGTGACACAGCTGATATGCCAAAATTGTTAGGAACCTTAAAGCGGAACTGAAAGGTCTTTAAAATATGAGTGTTTCACTTACCTGGGGCTCCTGCTAGCCCCCTACAGTCGACCTGTCTCCACTGCGTGACATACCGATCTTCCGTTTCCACGCCGTGGTTCACTTTCACTTTGCGCAGTGGGTGTCCACTGTGCCTGCGCGGCCCTGGGCGCACACATCCTTGTTTCCTCGTTCCCATCACGGGGAGTGTACTGCGCAGGCACAGTAGAGATTTTCTTATACTGCGCCTGTGCAGGACGCACCTGGCTATGGTTACGTGTACAAGGATACGCGTGGCCAGGGCGCAGTGGAGGCCGACTTAGAAGTCGGCTTCCACTACGAGAAGAAAAGTGACCTGCGGTGGGGGAACGGAGGATCGGTATGTCACGGCGCAGGCACAGGTCAGCTACAGGGGGCTGGCAGAAGCCCCAGGTAAGTGAAACTCTCATTTTTAAAGACCTTTCAGTTCCGCTTGAAGGGGTGAAAACCCCGGAACCTGAAGAGGTTAATAAAGGTCGTCCACAGTGTAATTCCTTAGTCACTCTGAAAGTTCTGCAGCAAGTGTTGAGAATTCTATAGACATGATTTCTGGTTCTCACAAGGTTGTCACATCATTATAATACGGTTCTGGTAAGACTGATGCACTGTGATCTACCATAGAAGCTGTACCACTGCTGACTTCAGCGTTCCTGGGAATGTGGACTATTAATGGAGCCTTTCTTTTGGAATCACCATGACAACCAACGGACCATGCCAATGTCCTAGATTTTCCCAGCAGTCTATTCCTGAACCCACAGCAGTGATATGATTGCTCCCTGAACCAAATCGTTCTCTCCTCTGGAAACAAAACAAAAGCTTTCACGTAAAACACGCACTGGATGAATAATATCATCTACATCAATACAGCGTTCAGCACATTGATGTGAGTGGAATTGATTCAGATAACAATACACAAATGCTCAAGCATATGTATTGTACAGAGTCCCCAAATTACCTTTAATGACCTTTAGATGCCTTCCAAGTTCCAGACATTTTGACCTGTTTGGAATAACTATCCACAGATCAAACAGATACCTGAATGGACATGTGACATTATGACATAAATATGAGTACATGTAGTACCTAACCTACTTAGAGCCTGCCTATGTCTACATTTTTTATTTATTTATTTTGCATTTTAAGAGTTAAAGTTATGGTGCCCATACACGGTACAATAAATATGTTCGATTTTCCCCTTTTTCTGATATAAACAATCAAATCGATTGAAAATCGGAAATATTTTTTTTTTCGATCAAGAAATTTGAACGATTATCCCGTTTTTTTTCGAGAAAAATCTGATCGGACATCCTGGAAAATTTTTGATGATTCTGTGTTGTATTTGTATCATGTATGTTAAGTTGTATGAAAAGATGTTTTAGATTTAAATTGTTATAAATGTTTCAAAGTTTTTTTATCTTTATTTGTATTGTTAAAAAATAACATGATTGAAGATTTAATGCTTATTTCTTTGCTGTAATCATTGTAGTGTTTTTTTTTTGTTTGTTTTTTTACCAAAAATGGTGTGTTTATAGCAAAGAAATATTTTTAATAGAACGGCTTAATATGGGGAAAAAAAATCTCTGTCTCTACCTCTGTGTGTCTTCTTTTAGCATGTATCGCTCAATGGGTTCCCTTTAGTCTCTATTTTCCTCATCTGTTTCTATCTCTGATTATCCTGTGGATGTCTTTGTTTTCCCCCTCTAGTTCTTTTATGTGGATTCTCTTGTATTCTCTGTTCCTGTCTGCTGTGTGCAGGGCCGGCCCTAGACTTTTTGCCGCCTGGGGCAAATTTTGAAAAAATTATTGCTGCCGACCCCGCCCCCCCTCCCCCCAGCTGGAGGGGTAGCGGGCAGAACGGGGGTATTGGGCCTAGCGGCGGGGAGGGGGGTCGGACCCCCCCCATCCCTCGCCTGGGTCCCCTGTCCTCCGCTCCCCTCCAGCCTTAAATAGATCAGAAGCGCAACTCGTAAGAGGCAGTGGGCGGGGAGGACTCACCTCTTCCTCGCTCGATCCAGCGTGCGCTCCACTGACGTCCCTTCCTGCAACGCCGTCCACTTACAATACAGTGGGCGGCGTTGCAGGAAGTGACGTCAGTGGAGCGCACGCTGGATCAAGGAAGAGGTGAGTCCTCCCCGCCCACTGCCTCTTACGAGTAGCGCTTCTGATCTATTTAAGGCTGGAGGGGAGCGAAGGACGGGGGACCCAGGCGCGGGAGGGCCCAATACCCCCGTCCTGCCCGCTACCCCTCCAGCTCGGCGGCTGGCTCCCCGCGCCCACCGACGGGCGGATGCCGCCCCTAGAAATGTGCCGCCTGAGGCAAAAGTTTCACCCCGCCTCATGAGCGGGCCGGCCCTGGCTGTGTGTGTTGGTATAAGTTTTTTATGTATATCTGTTTGTGGCCGATCTGTATTTCTTTGTTTGTGTGCACTTTCTCTCTCTCTCTCTCTCTCTCTCTCTCTCTCTCTCTCTCTCTCTCTCTCTCTCTCTCTCTCTCTCTTTCTCCCTGTGACAGCGTATGTTTTCTTTGTGTTCACTTATCTTTCTTTTGGAATGTCTCTGTGCCTGTTCAGAGTCTTTCTATGTGGCCTCTATGGCAACCTTCTGCCAGTGGTGTACATACTTTTGTGAGTGATTGTAACAATTCCTGTTAAGTTTGTCTGCTGCATGTTGCAATGTACGATATATTATCTGTTTATACGGGTGCCATGTTGTATGTCGTGAAGAAGATGTAGAAGATGGCCAGAGTACAGGCATGCATGTACTGAAAGAAAACATATTTTTCATTACTGTGTTGGGTGTCACAACATAAGGTAACATCATGAGTTAAAATACAGCTCGAGCTGAAAAAAGAGATTCCGGTTGAAAAAAACATTGCTTCCGATCGAATAAACCATTAGATTGAATACTTTATTTTTTCTCTCAATCAATCAATTTTAAATCAATCAATTTAAATTTTCGGCATATTCGATCATTTTCCCCGGACTTTCAGCCTAATTGAAAGGTCGTGTATGGTACCTCGAAAACAACTATGCGATTTTTTTTGGGATCTAACGGGATAATCAAACAAATTTATCTAATCGAAAAAAAAATGAAAAATTGTACCATGTATGGGCACCATAAGACCTTATTTGGCTGCAGGGACGAATTTCTCCTGGCACTGGGAAACAATGGCAGGCTATGAAGAGTGAGCAGCAGGGAGCTTTTATAGTTACCTGTCCGGATGGCAGGATTAGCTTCTTCTCTCCTCCACCGCAACATCGTCTTCTGGGTCTCAATCACATGATGTCTTCTGGATCCTGATCACATCAGATCATGATATCATGATATGTTGTAACCCTGACATCGTCTTCTGGGTCTCAATCACATGATGTCTTCTGGATCCTGATCACATCAGATCACAATATGCTGTAACCCTGACATCGTCTTCTGGGTCTCGATCACATGACATGTCTTCTGGATCCTGATCACATCAGATCACGATATGATGTAACCCTGACATCGTCTTCTGGGTCTCGATCAGAAGACATGTCTTCTGGATCCTGATCACATCAGATCACAATATGATGTAACCCTGACATCGTCTTCTGGGTCTCGATCACATGACATGTCTTCTGGATCCTGATCACATCTGATTACGATATGATGTAACCCTGACATCGTCTTCTGGGTCGGAAGTTCAAAGCTGCGGGTGGGGGAAGAGAAGGAGTCGATCCAGCCAGCCAAGACAGGTACACTGCTGCCCATAATTATTCATACCATAATTATTCTGCCAAATTTTGACTTAAAGAGACTCTGTAACAAAATGTTCAGCCTTATTTCTTCTATCCTATAAGTTCCTATACCTGTTCTAATGTGGTCTGTATTACTGCAGCCTTTCCTAGTTGCACAGTGGCTGTATTATCTCTGTTATATAATCTAATCTCCTTTCCTCTGACGGCTTTGTCGGACTCAGGCACTCAGGCAGGAATGTGCTGCTCTGTTTGTAATAGGATAGAAGCTATACACACCCTCTCCACGTCCCCTGTAGGCTCTGTGTGAGTCACAGACTGAGCGCCTTTCAGCCTATCACATGCCATGTCTTTCGTTTGTAAACACTGCCTAAAACTGGCAATTACAAGCCAGGATCGCAGCAGGAAGTGGCAGAAACAGCACAGAGGGGGAAGCAGGAAATTTGGGCGCATGAGGCAGGTGGACAAAAAGGGCGCCGCCATTCACTCCCATAATAAATATCGTTTAATGGACGCCCAACAGGAAAAAAGGGAGCCGGAGAAAAATAACGTTTTACAAGCGGCGCCTGGAGATTTTTAATGTTTTATAACTGCTTCTCATGATTACACATTATTTAATGATTTATAATTTTTTAAACATTTTTAAACGAAAAACAGTACAATATTTTTTAAAAACATTATTTTTAAACGAAAAACAGCACAATATGTTTTTAAAACATTATTAATGCTTATCACAGGGGGGTCTTAGGTTTAGGCACCACCAGGGGGGTCTTAGGTTTAGGCACCACCAGGGGGGTCTTAGGTTTAGGCACCACCAGGGGGGTCTTAGGTTTAGGCACCACCAGGGGGGTCTTAGGTTTAGGAACCACCAGGGAGGTCTTAGGTTTAGGCACCACCAGGGGGGTCTTAGGTTTAGGCACCACCAGGGGGGTCTAGGGGTTAGGGGTACGTACAGGGAGGGTTCTGTGTGAGAGTAGGGTTAGGTATAGTTATAGTAAAATTCTTATTAATCTTTTATAAAACGTTATTATACATTTGACTTTTTAAACAGGGAAGATTAACGTTTTTACAATTGCCGATTTCAGACACATTATTTAATGATTTATAACTTTATAAAACATTATTTTTAAACGAAATATAGCACAATTTTTTTTAAACGTTATTCATGCTTATCATTTAAAACCCTGCGCCCTTTTTTCCCGATGCCCTTTTTTAACGTACGCCACAGAGGGGCCCAGGAGAACATAATGAATAGAATGGTATGCTTTTTATTGTAAGAATTTTAGAGTACAGATTCTCTTTAAAGTTACTTTTATTCAACCAGCAAGTATTTTTTTGATGGGAAATGACATAGGTGTCTCCCAAAACTTAATAAGATGTTGTAGATAAGGAATTATTGTGGAAAAAAACATTTCTCAACTTTTATTTACATTTGAGCAAAAAGTTTCCAGTCCAAATTATTCATACCCTTCTCAATAATCAATAGAAAAGCCTTTATTAGCTATTACAGCAAACAAACGCTTCCTATAATTGCAGACCAGCTTTTTGCATGTCTCCACAGGTATCTGATCTCTCCACGGGCATTCATCTTTAACAATGAGCTCCAAATTCAGGTTGAAGGGTCTTCTTGCCATCATCCTGATCTTTAGCTCCCTCCACAGATTCTCAATTGGATTCAAGTCAAGACTCTGGCTGGGCAACTCCAAAACGTTAATGTTGTTGTCTGCTAACCATTTCTTCACCACTTTTGCTGTGTGTTTTGGGTCATTGTCATGCTGAAATGTCCATTGGTGGCCTAAGCCAAGTTTTTCTGCAGACTACCAGATGTTGTCGTTGAGAATCCTCATGTATTAAGCAGGCCATACACTGGCTCGATTCACGGCCGTTTCGACAGCAGATCCGATCCTGGGATCGAATCTGCTGCCAATCGCTTGCGCTAAACGCACCCGCCGATCCGATTCCCTCCCGAAATCGGATCGGTCCGTCGATCGCGCCGTGCGGGAAATTACCCTCGATCGCCCGGCGGTAGGAGCGCGTCGCTTGCGGCGTACGATTCGGGCCCGATCCGAGCATGTATACATTACCTGAAGCTGGCTCCGGGGTCCTCTTCTCCTCGCTGCACCGCATTTCCGCATGTCCCAGTGTACGCTTATACTTCCTGTGTCACTCCGGTGACCAGGAAGTTGAAATAGAGGGCGCTCTATTTGAACTTCCTGGTCACGGAGTAACACAGGAAGCGCCGGGATGGAGCAAGAACAGCGGTGCGGTGCAGTGCGGAGAAGACGCCCGGGAGCCAGCCTCAGGTAATGTATACGGGGGGGGGGGACAGGCGGCAGGAGCAGCTGAACAGATTGTGATCGGTTTCAGGCTGAAATCGATTCACAATCTGTTTGCAGTAAAGGCAGCCATACGATCCCTATCTGATCAGATTCGATCAGATAGGGATCTGTCAGCTGGTCGATCTAATGGCACATCGACCAGTGTATGGCCACCTTTACTCTTTTATGATAGTGCCGTTTACTGTGATTAGGTTCCCTGGTCCATTGGCTAAAAAAAACAAACAACCCCAAAGCATTAGGTTCCCACAACCATGCGTGACAGTGGGGATGATGTTCTTTGGGTTGAAGGCTTCTCCTTTTTTACACCAAATGAAGAAAACATCATTGTGACCAAACAATTCAATTTTTGTTTCACAGAAGACCAGAAGTCTTCTTCTTTGTCCAGATGAGCATTTGCAAGGGCCAAGTGAGCTTTTGTGTGCCTTATCTGGAGAAGTGGTGTCCTCCTTCTTCTGCATCCATGGAACCCAGCAGTGTGCAGTGTCCGTTGGATTGTCTGCCTTGAGACATTGCCACCAGCAGAGCCCAGATTCACCAGGATGGCCTTGGCGGTGATCCTTGGATTCTTTATCACCTCTCTCACTATCCTCCTGGCCAGCACAGGTGTCACTTTTGGCTTCCGACCACGTCCTCTGAGATTTTCCACAGTGCAGAACATCTTGTATTTTTTAATAATAATTTGCACTGTAGCCCCTGGAACTGGAAAACATTTAGAAATGGCCTTGTAACCCTTTCCTGATTTGTGAGCAGCCACAATGCGCAGCCACAGGTCCTCACTGAGCTCCTTTGTCTTAGCCATGACTGTCCACAAACCAACTGCAGAGAGCTGCTGTTTTTCACCCGTTGAATTGATTTAAACAGCTGTTCCCAATTAATCAGGGTAATAAGGATGCTTTAGAACAGCTTGGACTATATGCAATGGAATAGAACTTTGGATTTTCCCAGAGACTGTGACAGTTTGTGAAGGGTATGAATCATTTTGGACTGGACACTTTTTGCTCAAATGTAAATAAAAGCTTAGAAATTTTTTTTCCCACAATAATTCTACCTGTACATCGTCTTATTATCTTTTGGGAGACACCTATGTCATTTCCCATCAAAAAATAACTTGCTGGTTGCATAAAACTAACTTTAAGTCAAAATTTGCCAGGGGTATGAATAATTATGGGCAGCACTGTAACTATCACCTGCTTGTTTGGCTGCACTAGGCAGCAATCAACATTTTCCTGCAGAAGTTTAAATTTCAGAGCAGTTTTCAAACAAAATATCTTGATTGAAACTGCTAAAGGGTTAAAGCAGTAGGATCAGCCATACTATGCCAGGGAAAAAAACACATATATAAGTAGATAAATACTTGATCTACTTACATAACACATGTATTATACTGTCCAGGTTTTGATTTCAGTGAATGTTATATAGTAAATGACAAGAATTCTGTTCCTGGTGGGGGCCATGTCTTTTGCCCACAGTTAAGGCTAACTCGTGATGTCATTTCTGCCCTTTACTTTTTTTCTTGTCTCCTCCAATCGCTGAGTCGCCTCAGCCTTGCTTGTAAACACAAGTGAGTAGGGGATTAGGTTTCAGATAAGCAGCTGACAGGGAAATAAAGGGAAGAGGAGGAATAGATTATAGATAAAAAGAATCCCCAGCATGCAATTCTTTGGCACGACTACTAAAGGGCCAGTGCTCCTTAAAGAGAACCTGTACTGAGTAAAATTATTTAAAATAAACACATGAGGTAACTTCAAATGAACATTACATAGTTACCTTGCCATCAGTTCCTCTCAGAAGCTCACCATTTTCTTCTTACAGTGATTCCTTCCAGTTCTGACAACATTTTGTCAGAACTGAAATATATCAGTTGCTGTCAGTTATATATCAGTTGCTGTCAGTTACAGCTGAGAGGAGAACTGATGTGTCCATGTTTCCCTATGGCTCAAGTGGACGATGTTACAGTTTAACAGTGTGCTGACCAGGAAGCTGTTATGGGGTAATAGCCATTTTCAAAATGGAGGACGGAGAATTCCATTGATCACAGTGGACAAACAGGACGCAGGTGAGGAAAAATAGATTGAAGAGTAGACTACATAGGAGGTAAGTATGGCTTGTGTATGTATATTTTGACTTTTTATTTTCAGTTCAGGTTTTCTTTAAGTATGTGATAACTCCAAATCATAACAGCAGAAAAAGTTTTGAAAGTTTTGAATGCAGGATTAGAATCTTTATCACTTAATACACTCAGACCAGTTGCTGTTAAAATTTGATTTTTATGGTGACGATACCGCTTTAAACCCCACTGCAAGTTCCACTGTAACTAATCTTGATATTAACATGAGTGTATCGGATATCTATCTTTGAGACAGCATCAGGCCCTTTTAATTTATTGTTTCGACTGAATAAGTTACTGTGATGTAACGTACATAAGCTTATTTTTACTTGATAATTGTCTGCATTGATTTCATGACTACTCTATGTCAGTAACACTGCTGTTGGATTTTGGTTCCTCTTTGTTACTGTTTTGCGTTGTAACTGAACATTTTCAATAAAATAATAAAGAAAGAGGGGGTGGCCACAGAGCTCCAGACTTCTGCAAGGCAAGGCTTAGGGCAAAAACCACTACGGTGGTTTTTCCATTGAGGTGGGGAAGCTTAACCATTTAAGGACGAAGCTAATTGAAATCTACACCCTGTTTGATGCTGCTGTGGCTGTCAGGGCGTAGATTTTAATTCACTGATGCCGGCAGTTCTCGCCGCTCCCACTGATCTTGACGCTATCTCTCTCTATAACGGCAGAGCCCTGTGAGCAGGTCCGGAGCCGATTTCAGTCCTTAAAGAGGAATGGTAGTGAAAATCCAAAAATTTAAAACGCATACAAATAAGAAGTACATTTCTCCCAGAGTAAAATGAGCCATAAATTACTTTTCTCCTATATTGCTGTCACTTACAGTAAGTAGTAGAAATCTGACAATACTGACAGATTTTGGACTAGCTCATCTTCTCATAGGGGGTTCTTAGTTTTTTTTTTGTTTTTTTTTTTAAAGCACTTAGTGAATGGCAGTTGCTCCGTCCAACTGCCAAAATAGTATGCAGGGAGGCTGGCCAGCATCTTTGTATTAATCATTTTCAGGGAATGTCTTTATAAAGAATAAAGGCCATGCTGAGAATCCCCTATAGAGAGATGGACTAGCCCAAAACCTGTCGGTAATGTGAGATTTCTACTACATACTGTAAGTGACAGCAATATAGGAGAAAAGTAATTTACAGTTCATTTTACTCTGGGAGAAATGTACTTCTTATTTGTATGTTTTTAAAATTTTCGTGATGGTTCCTCTTTAAGGACCAGAGACCGCTGGTACAAAAAAAGGGGCCTACTGACATCACAACACACGGACCCATCGATACCGCCACTCTCCCGTCGATGAAGCTCACTTGCTTTGACTTCACTATGACAGCAGTGCTCTGTGAGCCCGGCTGCATTGTCTCCTGACTCTGTGATCAATGTGAGCCAATAAGATTGGCTTACGCCCACTCACAAGCAGTTGTGCATGCGCAGTACGGAGCCGCCTATCTTTGGAAACACTCAGTCAGAGACACAAGGGCTTCCAAAGCCTTCCGAGGACTATCGAAAGTGGCAAATCTGAATGGCAGACAGAGAGGGAAGGGAACCAGCTGAGGGACAGGAGGATATATGAGATCCAGGTGTGTGTAGGTGTGGGCAGGGGGGCTGGCTTACTACATTCCACTTATTTGATTTGGAGGGAAGCGGGAAATGGGGTGTGTGCATATTTAGGTGGGGTTGGGCTGGGGGAAACTGGGCTTTAGAAAGCCCAGTTTTTTTTTACTATTGGCAACCTTTGATTGTGTAGTTTTTCAGCATAGGTTTGTTCCCACCCATTTAACAGAACACTTTCAAGTTATTTTATTTCCAGACGAATAATAAACTACAGCATAATCTTGTTATCGTAAACTCTGATATAGTAAACATTCGAGTATAGTAGACTAAATCTCCAGGTCCAGGTCAAGCACCATTATAAGTATATGAGAGTAACGCCTGGTAAAGTAAACCCGGATATAATAGATCTTCTGTTACAGTAAACCTATTTCTTGGCCCCTGTGGTATTCTGTATCCGGTTATAGTGGAAAGTGGGCTGAGATATGTATCCGGCTATAGTGGAAAGTGGGCAGGCACATGCGGATATGTCAGTCAGAGACCCATGAGACATGATCAGTGGACGGCTAACAGACATTTGTAGCCTGCTCGCTATCTGGTCTCTACTCTGGGCCTGCATGGATTACCTGAAAAGCACCATCTTGGGAGACCTATGCTTCCTGTGTGAGTTGCTGCCTGTTTACTGAGGGAATTGCCTGTTATAAATGAGGTACTTGTGCATGGCTGCAATGCTACAGTATCATCCTAGCTGCACAGAAATGGGAACAGTCCTCCCGTGGGGCGTAGATATACTGCCAGAAAAACAGCAAGTGGTTAAGCATTAACTGTACTTGCTTGCTGAAGTATTGAAAATAAAAAAGTACTCCCAATTATTGACTGAATTAAGATAGAGTACCATAGTATAGTTTATGTTATTATTATTTATTGTATTTATAAAGCGCCAACATATTACGCAGCGCTGGACAATAAATATATACAATGATACAAGGATGACATACATAGGGTTATACACATGTATGTGCTTGAATATGACAATTTCTGATATAGTACATTTCTGATATAGTAAAACACTTTGTGCGGCCCCTTGAAGTTTACTATGAATTGATTCTACAGTATAAAATAATTGGCTCTGAGCAACAGCTGCAGGTTTGTTCCAGATTTCCTGCACCTGCCTGGATAATCCAGCCCCGCTGTTGGTAAACAGATCATTTGCAATGAATGCAGAGCTTGATTTGGAACTCATGAAAGACAACAAGCGTTGCACAGGAAATGACAGTATTTGTAGCTGCGCACATCGCGCAGGTCTCGGCCATCTGAGGAAGGCAGAAGAGCTTTTCTGGCGAGGTTCAATAGCAGATATCCAGAAGGGTTGTTTATTTACTTGTGGGTTCAGCTTCAGTTTATAAAGTACGAGATGCCTTATCCGGAGTTTTAAGATGACTCAGGATTTTGGGGAAGTGACCTATAAATAATATCTCAGAGAGAAGTGTTTACCATCTGCTGCTGCACACGCTACGCCGGGATTTATTTTCAGACTTGGAAAAAAAAATGTTTCGATTAGAATGCTTGGCTGAGCAGCTCGGTAGAATCAGTACAATGCAATCCCCCGCGGTTTCCACCGGTGTCACTGGAAGTTAGCGGCTGTGATTGTACTGTATGGAGGGACCTGGCCCGTCTCTTTCATGTGGTCTCTGGATTGAGGACCCCTTCTACACTACACTGCAGGGATGGGATGCAACAAAAGGGGCCCCTCCACTCATGAGGACCATTATAGCATTCATTTAAAGAGAGTCTAAAGCCATTAAAAATACTTCTTTTTATAGGCTATTTATCTTAAAGTGAACCTCTGGACTAAAAATCTACTTAGCAGAACTGAAAAGTCTTGGTGTTTCTTTAACAGTTTCACAGCATCAGAACTTTATTTTTCTTACCAAAGCATTTTTAGCTGCATTTTTTGCTAAGCTCCACCCATCAAAGAAAAAATGCGGTGCAGAGCATGATTGGATTTCCTATGTTGTTATTCACGTTGCCTAGCAACTGGGAGAGGTGCTCAGGACACAGGACAGTTGGAACTGTGTCTCATGCTCCTTGTCACCTCCTTTCAACCAAAAAGATGGCTGCCATCATGAAATCAAACATTTGCCTGTTCTTTTAAAACAGGGTGGGTAAGAGATTATATTACCTATCTATTTTAATTAACATAACTAATGTAACTTAATGACAGTATGTTTGTTGTGACTGGTGATTCCATCGCTAATCTGCTGAGAGCAGGTGAGTGATGCGGCAGTGGTGCAGCACATATCTGACATCCTGGGGATCAGATGCTGCAGGCCAGCAGGGAGGAGATGCTGTCTTGGAGGAAGCAGAGGGATGTAAGCATAGTGCCAGTGCCTGTGTGTCTCTACTCTCTGGTCTGGCTTTGATGAAAAGTTTAGAACCAACCCTGCCATGATCTCTACTACCAAAGTGAGCTAAATCATCACACCTTCCCCCAGAATATCACAATATACACACACACGCACGCACGCACGCACGCACGCACACACACGTACATTTAACACAGTTATTTAGATACAATTTCATGTAAATTAATATCATTTTTTTTTTACGGAAAGGTTCCAAAATGAAAATTTGCATACAAGCACATAGAAAAACAACAAAGGACATTAATGAAATTTGACCGAAGAAGACCTGAAAACTAGCAAAAGCAAACTTGTGCATGTGAGAAATCATGTCTTGCATGCAGAGGTGTAGCTAGGGTTTTCAGCACCCAGTGACACTTTTTGCGCCCCTTTCCCCCCCCCCCCCCGGACAAAATGAATGTGGCCACACATCAGAATGTGGTCATAGTCATGGGTGGAGTCAAATGTTATTAAAATAGCCATATGTGCCCGCTTACCCTTTCAGAAAGCCAGATGTGCCCCGCCCCCGTTCCCCCGTTTAGATAGCCAGATGTGCCCTCCTTGAAATAACCTTTTTCTGCTGCTAAAGCTTCTGCTCTCCTCTGCTGAGGAAGGGAGAGAAGCAGGGGCACCTCGGGCAGCCAGTGAGCCGCCTCTCATGCATGTGGGGGTGCAACAGCCGTGCTGATAGCCCTAACAGTGCTGCACCTGGGGATACATGTCTCCCCTTGCCCACCCATAGCTACACCTCTGCTTGCATGTCTGGAGAGTCAGAGCATCTGATTTTCTCAGGTTTACTCAGTCTAGAGACAAAGAAAAGTGCTGTGTCCCTATAAGTTGGTTTGTGTGTCTGTGCGTGTGTGCATGTGTGTGTCTGTGAGTGTGTCTGTGTGTGTGTGCATGTGTGTGTCTGTGTGTGTGTGCATGTGTGTGTCTGTGAGTGTGTCTGTGTGTGTGTCTGTGTGCATGTGTGTGTCTGTGTGTGTGTGCATGTGTGTGTCTGTGAGTGCGTCTGTGAGTGCGTCTGTGTGTGTGTGTGTGTGTGTGTGTGTGTGTGTGTGTGTGTGTGTGTGTGCATGTGTGTGTCTGTGAGTGTGTCTGTGTGTGTGTGTCTGTGTGCATGTGTGTGTCTGTGAGTGCGTCTGTGAGTGTGTCTGTGTGTGTGCATGTGTGTGTCTGTGAGTGTGTCTGTGTGTGTGCATGTGTGTGTCTGTGTGTGTGCATGTGTGTGTCTGTGAGTGTGTCTGTGTGTGTATGCTGCGTTTGCATCTGTGTGTCTGTGCAGCGTGTGCCTATAATGTATTCTGTTGACCTACTCCTTCAGTAGCTACAAAGAACCAGTTAGGGCTGGAGACCATAATGCAGGATTCATCATCAATAGTTGTTTTTAGAGAATAATTACATGTCATTAGAGGCTGTTTTATTGCAGCAGCTTGGCTAAACTGAAAGCCATGTGAGTCCTATTCAGTGCCTGAAGAAAAACATTCATTAACTTTTCCTCAAAGTGACCTTGAACAAACTTGAACTCATAAACCCTCTTGCAGACAGGACAGAAGTTGTGGGTGACTTCTCCTATGGAAGACAATTCTACACCTTTTGTGTGCACATCTTATGTTGTTTGAAGTTGTTAAAGGAGTGATCCAAGTTGTTAAAAAAAAGATCCACTTACCTGGGGCTTCCTCCAGCCCGTAGCAGCCGTCCTGTGCCCTTCGCCGCAGCTTTGGTGGCTCCCGGTAGAGGCATGCGCGGGTCCACTTTTTCATACCCGCACCCGCTACCCGCACCCGACCCGCGACCCGCTTTCTGGTGAATTTGATACCCGCAACCCGACCCGCACCCGCAGGACCGCTACCCACACCCGACCCGCGACCCGCAGGCCCGCTACCCGACCCGCACCCGCAGAACCGCTACCCGCGACCCGCTTTTTTGCATTTTCTTCTAAAGTGCACATTTAAAGTAACATTGGGGAGCTGTAAAGTTAATAAAAACCTATTTTTATACACAAACCAAAGCTAAAGAAGGTTTTTAGCTTGCTTTCACTACCCGCGACCCGCACCCGCAGACCGCTACCCGCAACCCTACCCGCACCCGCAACTCGCTACCCGCACCCGACCCGCACCCGCAGCTTAAATCAATTCGGGTACCTGAACCCGACCCGCATTTCGGGTTACCCGCGGGTACCCGACCCGCTGCAGGTCTCTAGCTCCCGGTCTTTTCTGCTGGTGCAGCTGACATCGCCAGGTTGGTTTCTGGGTCCTGATGACGTCAGAAAGACCACGTGACTGGCGCGGTGGAGTGCAGAAGAGGCTGACCCGCCAGCGGAGAAGACCGGGAGCCACCGGAGCTGCGGTGAGGGCACAGGACTGCTGCTACGGGCTGGAGGAAGCCCCAGGTAAGTGTATCTCTTTTTTTTTAACAGCTTGGATGTTTCCTTTAAATGTCTTAGGAAAGAGATTATAGGCTTGCTTGAAGGGATGAATTTTCAAGTTGTGCCCAAAGATAGTCAGTGTGGGTGACTGACATACAGATTGCTGAAGAGAGTTCCAGAGAACTGGAGGAAATTCGAGAGAAGTCCTCTAGGCGAGAATAAGATGAGTTGAGGAAGATGTTGTTAGTAGAGCGGAGGCTACATGCAGGATGGGATCTGGAGACAAGTGTAATAAAGTGGGAGGAGCAGGTCTATAGATTGCTTTGAGGGTGAGGGAAGGGCCAGCCCTACCATGAAGCAGACTGAATCACATGATTTAGGGCAGCAGACTGTAAGGGGGGGGGGGCTACCATAAGGCAGACTGAATCACATGATTTAGCGCAGCAGACTGTAGGGGGCAGGGCTGGCCCTACCATGAAGTGGACTGATTCATGTGATTCAGGGCAGCAGAATGTAGGGGGCAGCATCAGCTCTACACTTGGCTGATCTTTTTCAGTCTCTCCCTCTGCCCTGCTGCTTCTGCCTGACTCACAGTGAACAGAGCTTGCCTGCTGTGAGTCTGTGTGTTTTGCATGGCCCTTAATTTTGGGTGGGATAGGCAGCCAGTGAAGGGACCAGAGCATTTTTGTTTTCACAATTCACACCTTGTGATTGGCTCATAGCAATCATAGTTGCTGAAGTGGAGCCAATAAAATTGGCTCCTGAATTGATTGGTGGCTATAACTCACCTGTTAGCAGCAGAGCTAGCAGGAGTGCTTGCAAGCGATTGCAGCAGGAGCAAGCAAAGCTGATTTAGTTTAATCCACACCATTTCGGGATTAAACACCCAAGGTAATTTTAACAATACATGGTCCTGAAGTGGTTAAAAAAAAGGAAACAAAGTTATTCTCATACATGTACTGCACTTCCCCCTGGGTTTACTGTGGGGAGGGGGAAGTGTCACTGCTGTGGGGACCTGGGTTTACTGTGGGGCGGAGGAAGTGCCAATGCTGTGGGGACCTGGGTTTACTGTGGGGCGGAGGAAGTGCCAATGCTGTGGGGACCTGGGTTTACTGTGGGGCGGAGGAAGTGCCAATGCTGTGGGGACCTGGGTTTACTGTGGGGCGGAGGAAGTGCCAATGCTGTGGGGACCTGGGTTTACTGTGGGGCGGAGGAAGTGCCAATGCTGTGGGCACCTGGGTTTACTGTGGGGCGGAGGAAGTGCCACTGCTGTGGGGACCTGGGTTTACTGTGGGGTGGAGGAAGTGCCAATGCTGTGGGGACCTGGGTTTACTGTGGGGCGGAGGAAGTGCCAATGCTGTGGGGACCTGGGTTTACTGTGGGGAAGGGGGAAGTGTCACTGCTGTGGGGACCTGAGTTTACTGTGGGGAAGGGGGAAGTGTCACTGCTGTGGGGACCTGGGTTTACTGTGGGGCGGAGGAAGTGCCAATGCTGTGGGGACCTGGGTTTACTGTTGGACGGAGGAAGTGTCACTGCTGTGGGGACCTGAGTTTACTGTGGGGAAGGGGGAAGTGTCACTGCTGTGGGGACCTGAGTTTACTGTGGGGAAGGGGGAAGTGTCACTGCTGTGGGGACCTGGGTTTACTGTGGGGAAGGGGGAAGTGTCACTGCTGTGGGGACCTGGGTTTACTGTGGGGCGGAGGAAGTGCCAATGCTGTGGGGACCTGGGTTTACTGTTGGACGGAGGAAGTGTCACTGCTGTGGGGACCTGGGTTTACTGTTGGACGGAGGAAGTGTCACTGCTGTGGGGACCTGGGTTTACTGTGGGGTGGAGGAAGTGTCAGTGCTGTGGGAACCTGGGTTTACTGTGGGGTGGAGGAAGTGTCAGTGCTGTGGGAACCTGGGTTTACTGTGGGGTGGAGGAAGTGTCAGTGCTGTGGGGACCTGGGTTTACTGTGGGGTGGAGGAAGTGTCAGTGCTGTGGGGACCTGGGTTTACTGTGGGGCGGAGGAAGTGTCACTGCTGTGGGAAGTGAAGAAGCGCTGCTGGGCACATGGCGTTACTGTGGCGGGTGGGAATGTGGCTGTATGGATATCCCTTTTTCAGTACCCCTGTTCTAAGTGTACAGACATATTGTTTATTATCATGCCTTGCTGGTCACAGGAAATGAATGTTAGATAAAGTCTGATAGAACCTGTGTTTGTGTGTGGGCGGCTCTACTAAACAATCCGCAGTGGAGCAGGAGGTATTTATTCCCCGTACATTATTCATTCCCTTTATATTGCCGCCAGAGCTTTGTTATATCACTTTGTGCCGATCAATGATTCACAGCAGCTCGATGTTATGATGATGTCAGTCAGGTGGGCGGGGAGGAAATGAGGGGGCAGTAAGCGATGGTATCTGGATGAAGATTTGCTAAGTCTGCTGCTATTGGCCTATTGCTTCTGTTTTTAAGGCAAACCTGTGGGGGATATTAGAAATAAACACAGAGAAATGGGACGCATTCCTCTCAAGTGACGCTTACGCTGAAGATCTGTCATATAGAATAGCAGAAACTATAGAACACTGTATGTGCCGTATTCAATGTATGTGGCTTTTAGTAATTACGATTGCAGCTATGAATCTTACATAGGTTATTTGCTACATAAATATTACTATTGTAACAGGCAGCGGCATAACAACAGCCCATAATGCCTCCCTGTGAAATTGTCATGGGGTTGGGGCCCCCTGGAATCCAGACTTCTCTCCACCCTACCTGATCTCCCACCAAACACACCTTGCCTCAGGGGTCTAGTCCTGGGAAAAGAAGTGAGTGGACTCACTTGTAAAACCCAAATGGGCGTGGTCAAGCATACAGTGGGCGTAGTCATAGGTGGGGCCAAATATACATGACCTTAGCAGTGATGTAAAATGTCTGCCGAGGAAGTTTGAGCTCTGCCGTAGTGTATCCCCCAAAAATAGATGTAATCTGACAGCATTTCACCAAAAAGACACATAATCTGATAGAAGTTCCTCCAAAATACAGATAATATGGAAGTGGTTCCCCCAAAATAGACAATGTGGCAGCAGCAGTTCCCCCAACATATGCATAATTTGGAAGCAGTTCCCCAAAATATGCGAAATCTGGCAGCGGATCACCCAAAATACACGTAACACCCAAAATACATGTAATCTGGCAGTAGTGGTCCCCCAAACATACACAATCTGGCAGCAGTTCCCCAAAATTCACGTAATCTGGCAGCAGCCGTTCCCCTAACATACACATAATCTGGCAGCTGTTCCCCAAAATACATAACAGCGGTTCCACAAAATGCAGCAGGTCCCCCAAAATAGGTACCCCCAGCATAGGTAGCCAGGTCTATAGGTGTCCCCAGTATAAATAGCCATGAGTATAGTAGTCCCCAGTATATGTAGCCAGAGGTATAGTTGCCTAGTATATGTAGCCAGGGGTATATGTGCCCAGTATATGTAGCCAGGGGTATATGTGCCCAGTATATGTAGCCAGTGGTATATGTGCCCAGTATATGTAGCCAGGGGTATATGTGCCCAGTATATATAGCCAGTGGGATATGTGCCCAGTATATATAGGCAGAGGTATATGTGCCCAGTATATGTAGCCAGTGGGATATGTGCCCAGTATATATAGGCAGGGGTATATGTAGCCAGGGGTATATGTGCCCAGTATTTATAGCCAGTGGGATATGTGCCCAGTATATATAGCCAGTGGGATATGTGCCTAGTATATATAGACAGAGGTATATGTGCCCAGTATATGTAGCCAGTGGGATATGTGACCAGTATATATAGGCAGGGGTATATGTGCCCAGTATATATAGCCAGGGGTATATGTGCCCAGTATATGTAGCCAGTGGGATATGTGACCAATATATATAGGCAGGGGTATATGTGCCCAGTATATATAGGCAGGGGTATACGTGCCCAGTATATATAGCCAGTGGGATGTGCCCAGTATATATAGGCAGAGGTATATGTGCCCAGTATATGTAGCCAGTGGGATATGTGCCCAGTATATATAGGCAGGGGTATATGTGCCCAGTATATATAGGCAGGGGTATACGTGCCCAGTATATATAGCCAGTGGGATACGTGCCCAGTATATATAGGCAGAGGTATATGTGCCCAGTATATGTAGCCAGTGGGATATGTGCCCAGTATATATAGCCAGGGGTATATGTGCCCAGTATATATAGCCAGTGGGATATGTGCTCAGTATATATAGGCAGAGGTATATGTGCCCAGTATATGTAGCCAGTGGGATATGTGCCCAGTATATATAGCCAGTGGGATATGTGCCCAGTATATATAGCCAGTGGGATATGTGCCCAGTATATATAGCCAGTGGGATATGTGCCCAGTATATATAGCCAGTGGGATATGTGCCCAGTATATATAGCCAGTGGGATATGTGCCCAGTATATATAGCCAGTGGGATATGTGCCCAGTATATATAGCCAGTGGGATATGTGCCCAGTATATATAGGCAGAGGTATATGTGCCCAATATATATAGCCAGTGGGATATGTGCCCAGTATATGTAGCCAGTGGGATATGTGCCCAGTATATATAGGCAGAGGTATATCTGCCCAGTATATATAGCCAGTGGGATATGTGCCCAGTATATATAGGCAGAGGTATATGTGCCAGTATATATAGCCAGTGGGATATGTGCCCAGTATATATAGCCAGTGGGATATGTGCCCAGTATATATAGGCAGAGGTATATGTGCTAGTATATGTAGCCAGTGGGATATGTCCCCAGTATATGTAGGCAGGGGTATATGTCCCCAGCTAGCCAGGTGTGCCCCCAGCAGGAGGGAAGCAGCGCAGAGAAGGTGAGCTATGGGGACAGCAGGGAAGGGCGGACTTCTCCCCCCCCCCCCTTCCCTCACCTTCGTGCTCCCCTTCCTGCCTCTCCCCTCCGGTGTTTTCAAGTGTCGGGCCGGCGGCAAAAGTGGGCGGAGAGTTACCGCGTTCCAGTCGCAAGGGACGCTCTGCTCTGTGAGCGGCTAGTCTGGTCTTCTAGCCGCACACAGAGCGGAGCTTCCCTTACGGCTGGAAGAATGCGGTAAGTCTCCGCCCACTTTCGCCGCCGGCCCGACACTTGAAAACTCCGGAGGGGAGAGGCAGGAAGGGGAGCACGAAGGTGAGGGAAGGGGGGGGGGGGGGGGAGACGTCCGCCCTTCCCTGCTGTCCCCATAGCTCGCCTTCTCTGCGCTGCTCCCCTCCACGCAAGCCAGGGTCCACCCGCGTCCACGCAGGACTCGACCCCTGCCTTTCCTGACATGCATGCAGAATAGCACAAGGACCAGAGTAATATATACCTGCTCCAGTGCTGCTGGTCTCCTCTGTGCATCACTCTCGACTGCCATTCGCTGGCTCATGATCATGTGATTTGCATTGATCATGTGATCGAGAGCCAGCGAACAGTGGCAGGAAGTGTATGGCTGTGATGCATGGAGGAGACCCACAGTGCGGGAGCAGATAAACATTACTCCACTACCTGTTCTACTTTGCATGTGGGTAAGGAGAGAGAGGAGGAGTGGGCCCCCCAGCGGTTGCAGGGGTCACAGGTGCTATTGTTACCCTCCTGGTAACAAGACTCAAAGAGACAGGGAAAATAATAGATGGTTTTACACCTATTAAAACAAAATCCAATATATCCCCCTCTCCCAAACTAATAAGAACATGCAGATCCACAATAACCCATCAGAATACTAAGGCCTCTTTCACAGTAGGACGTTGCGGTTTGATGCGACGTAAATTACGCAATGCCCCAATTACGGTCGCATACAGTAGAGCGTACAGGCAATGAAAAGTATGTTTCCAAGTCATTACTGAGCATGTGCAAACAGTCTAACGCAGCTAACGTGTATAACGCACAGCATGCAGCACTTTCACTTAACGTACAGCGTTAGTCACCAACGCAACGTGTGCACTGTGAATGGGGCATTGATTTTTCATTGCAGTGAGTTATTCTGCGTTAAATGTTGTTTTAACGCGCGACTTTAACGGCACACTGTGAAAGAGGCCTAAAAGTTTCGTTTCTCAGTTGAATGTAATTAGCATTGCTGTTTCCTTTGCCCTCTATAGACATTTGGCCCAGGAATGGACAGCTTGCTTTGCACTGGTTGTGTCTGTTTCGATTTGCCTCATGCTTGTTTCAGGTCAGAGACTGCTGCAGCCAAAGAGGTCAGTAAGATAGCCAGGCAACTGTTATTATTTATAAGGAAATAAATATGGCAGCCTCCATATCCATCTCACTTCAGGTGTGCTTTAACTGAAGTTGTCCTAACTCAGGGGTGTCAAACTCAAATACAAAGTGGGCCGAACACTGTACACTGGGATCTAGTAGCGGGCCGAAACTGCACAATGGGACCTTGTCGCAGGCCAAAATCAATGTCTCCTGGCCACCTTCCTCCCTTATAAAGTTCTCTGGTCTCTAGTGGTCCTAATGCAAAGTGGGGAAACCACTTGAGGGCCAAATTGAATGGCTCCGAGGGACAAATTTGGCCCCCAGGCAGAGTTTGACATGTATGTCCTAACTGAAGTTAGAGTGATATGGACGCTGCCGTATTTATTCCCTTTTAAAGCAATACCGGTTGCTTGGCTGTCCTGCTGATTCTCTGCCTCTTATACTTTTAGCCGTAGACCCTGAACAAACATGCAGCAGATTAGGTGTTTCTGACATTATTGTCAGATTTGACTGGATTAGCTGCATGCTTGTTTATGATGGGATTCAGACAGTACTGCAACCAAATAGATCAGCAGGAAAGGCAGGCAACTGGTATTGTTTAAATTGAAATAAATATGGCAGCCTCCATATTCCTCTCATTTCAGTTGTCCTTTAAAGGGAAGGTTCAAGCAAAATGAAAAAAAATGAGTTTCACTTACCTGGGGCTTCTACCAGCCCCATGCAGCCATCCTGTGCCCTCGTAGTCACTCACTGTTGCTCCAGTCCCCCGCTGGCAGCTTGCCGACCTCGGAGGTCGGTGGGCCGCATTGCGTACATTTTTACGCATTCCTGCTAGTGCAGGAACAGTAACACATACATTTTTACGCATTACTGGATCAATGCGTACATTTTTACGCATTAAACCAGTAATGCGTAAAATGCTTGTGTTACTGTTCCTGCACTAGCGGAAAAGCGTAAAAATGTACGCAATGCGGCCCACCGACCTCCGAGGTCGGCAAGCTGCCAGCGGGGGACTGGAGCAACAGTGAGTGACTACTAGGGCACAGGATGGCTGCATGGGGCTGGTAGAAGCCCCGGGTAAGTGAAACTCATTTTTTTTTATTTTTGCTTGAACCTTCCCTTTAAAGGAAAACTCCGACCAAACATTGAACTTTATCTTAATCAGTAGCTGATACCCCCTTTTACATGATAAATCTATTCCTTTTCACAAACAGACCATCAGGGGGCGCTGTATGACTGATATTGTCATCCCACAAGAACAGTTCAAACTTTTGGCAGTTTCTTGTCTGGGAACCTTGTTGCATTGTGGAAAATAGCTGTTTACAGCTGTTTCCAACTGCCAAAAACCATGCAGCAGCTACATTCCCTGCCAACAGTAAAATGTTCACTGGAGTTCCTCTTTAAAGAAAACCTGTACTAAAAAAAAAACTCCCCTGGGGGGTACTCACCTCGGGAGGGGGAAGCCTCAGGGTCCCAATGATGAGGCTTCCCCATTTCTGTAGTTGCAGGCAATCCAGCGCTCCCCCGAAGCATCCCGCAATCCTCCCTCCACAAGCCTGACAAGGCTTGATATATTTACCTTGCCGGGATCCAGCGCAGTAGTGGCTCTTCCTTCGGGTCTGGTGGAAATAGCTGAATCCGATTGGATCCGCTCTACTGCGCAGGCGCAAAAGGACTCATGCCTGCACAGTAGAGCAGATCGATCGGGTTCGGCTATTTCTGCCTTACCTGAACGAAAAGCCGCTAGTAGGCCTGCGCTGGATCCCAGTGAGGTAAATATTTACATCGCCGCACTTAGTGGGACCCGGGCAGGGTAACGGAGGCACGCAGGAGGACGGGGAAGCCTCCTTAGGATCCAGATTCAGGTTTTCTTGAAGTGGCAGCTGTCTCTTTCGGTGAACATAAGCCTAAGGAAGGTCTTTGCTCTGCTAGTTGCTGGGCTGTTGCATCCTGGGAGATCTCGCTTGAACTGATGAACAAAGAATTACGTGAGGAGAGTAGCAATGCTACACAAAGACGTTGGAGTCTTTTGCCACTTAAACTAAGGGCTGCTCTTTGTTCAGAGACTTTGGGATTGGGTCACATATTCTCTCAGGCATGGATAACCATGTGAAAGAAATTCTCATTCTGTCCACATTCAAGGGCAGTGAGAGAGTCTATTTATATATAGAAAAGTCAGGGCAGCGATTCAGCCGTAAATAGCTGAAGTTTTGAGTCCTTAAAAAAAGTTCATTTCTTTACAGGAAAAAAGTTTATCCCCGCTGACATCAACCTGAAATGACATCGTAGTGTTTGTATGTGAACCTGATTTCAGCTTTACTGATGGCAACATGTAATGGTTTTATTTATGTTGATTGTAAGCTCGCAAGGGCAGGGCTCTCCCACCCTTCTGTGTATTGGAATTTGTTATACAATTTTTTTTATTCATCATGTTACTTTTGTCACTGTAATTACCAAGTCTGTATTTTGTATTGATTCTGTATTTCGTTACCAGTTTTGTATATTGGTGTTTGTTTCTTTCTTTGTACAGCACTACGGAATATGTTGGCTCTTTATAAATCAATAATAATAATCAATAATAAGTGTTTTAAAGCAAACTTAAAGAGGAACTGCAGTTAAAATAACATAATGAAAAAAAGTGCTTAAAGAGAGTCTGAAGTGAGAATAGATCTCGCTTCAGACCTCATAGCTAGCAGGGGCATGTGTGCCCCTGCTAAAACGCCGCTATCCCGCGGCTTAACGGGGGTCCCTGTCCCCCCAAATCCCCTCCGTAATGCGGGGGAGCGCTTCCGCATTGGGGCAGGGCTAACCGCCGCAGCCCTGCCCCACACGCGTCTGTCAGACGCGTATCTCCGCCTCTCCCCCGCGGCCCGCCCCTCTCAGTCTTCCTTCACTGAGAGGGGCGGGGGAGAGGCGGCGATGCACGTCTGATAGACGCGCTGGGAGGCAGGGCTGCAGCCGTTAGCCCTGCCTCCAGGAAGCAAAGAAAAGCGGCCAAGTCTACGACCAAGGTTTGCAGGGGGTGGGTTGGGGGTGAAGGGACCCCCGTTTAGCCGCGGGATAGCGGCGTTTTAGCAGGGGCACACGTGCCCCTGCTATATATGAGAGCTGAAGCGAGATTTAGTCTCGCTTCAGTGTCTCTTTAATTTTTACAATAATTGTGTATAAATGATTTAGTTAGTGTTTTCCCATTGTAAAATCTTTCCTCTCCCTGATTTACATTCTGACATTTATCACATGGCGCTATTTTCTCTGCTGGCAGGTGATGTCTGTGGAAGGAGATGATGCATTTTTGGCAGTTTGAAAGTTGTTATTTCCCACAATGCAAAAAGGCTCCCACAGTCGAACACGTTTAAACCAGTGCAGGAGATTTGGGCGCAGCCGGCGCCACCATAGGCCGTAACAGGAATTACAGCTATAGCAAGCTTTGAATACTCCCCCCTCCCTCCCTCCTACCGCCAGCCAATCACTGTGATCAGCTGTCATAGGCTTCAGCCTATGACAGCCGATCACCTTTGATCCCCTGGAGCTGTGTCACACGGCTGTCCCCAGTACAGCGCTACTGCCGATCGCAGCGCTGTACTATGTAATTAGACGGCGGTTTCACCATCTAACAGTCTCTCGAGCAGCAAACGCCGCTCGGAGACTGAAGGTGGGGCGGAGCTCCGCCCCTACCAGGCAGGAGATGCGCGCAGCCTGTGTGTGATCTCCTGCAAACTGCTGCCCCAGGACATTTTTCAGCCGATCGTTAGGTGTTAGGAGGTCCTGGGGCTGCTGCCGCAGCCACGCCCTTCGGCGTGACGCGGTCGGCAAGCAGTTAAATGCACCAAAAAACCGCACCCGAAAAATGCAAAAACACACAAAAAAAGGAACGCAGCCTAGTTCTAAGTAGAAGTGGGCGTGTTTGCACATGCACGTTTGTCTCAAGTTACGTCCCTTCAGGTACCCTTTAACATGCACACCGCTACATTTGTATGAGGTGAAACTGAAATATTACCTATGAATAAGTAACATTTGCAAGGTCAACTAGAGGAATGAGGTCCAAACTGTTAGAGGTTTAACAACATTATTACCTAAACTGCAGTATAGTAAAGCAACCACAAGATGTCACTGTCTGTAAAATGTTGCAGTGATCTCTGTGGTACTGTGATTTCCTGTATTCATTCTGTGTTCCTCTCTGTTCTAAGTAAGCTGCATTTCCTGATGGTGGCATAGAATATATCTCTGCATGTTTTTCTTCAGTAAAGAGTTCTAACTTGTTATACTGGGTGCCTATCTGTGTGTACGACCGCTCTGCTCCATCACAAACATTGCTTGTAGAGGTACCATCAGACCGGATCCTTGGGGTGACTAATCTCTGCATCTTGGCTAATGTCCAGCTATCCGCTGCCAGAATGATCTCTTTCTTGATTGATAACGTGAAGGTCTGCTTGCAGTCGCAACGGTCACAGGCCGAACTGTCCATTAACTATTCATCAGCCATTCAAATCAGTGTGATGCAAGGCAGTAAAAAATGTCTGGCCATCAGCACTTTCCACCAGCGGATATGTGGCCACATTTAGTCTTATTGAACGGCTGCACTGGGAGGAGAGGGATGCCCATTGATCTTTTGCTACACTACATATGTGAATGAGACCTGATCTTCTGGGACAGTTTCTGTGTTTGGGGCTACTGCTGCATAGCTATGGTGATATCACTTGGAAAAGGTTAGTCAACAGACAATAGGTCTGTACCAGTGGTGTAGCAATAGGAGATACAGAGGTTGCAAGTGCATCGGGGCTCTAGGACCAGAGGGACCACAGTATTACAGTATTAGCTCTTCCAGGGCCGGATTTACAACTTAGGAGCCTGTAGGCACAGGCCTCCTGGTGCCCTAAACTCCACCCCTCAACAGACCACACCCCCAAGTAAAAAATATACTGAACGCTAATCTCTTCATCAGGTCACTGAGGGCATGAGCCCACTGCTGTATTTAAAAAAAAAGAAACATATAAAAACGCATGCATGTTTCAAATGCATTTTCCTCTGCTGTAACCTGCACCCCTACCAATATTACACTATATTACCCCTCTGCTACAGCCTGCACCTCCACCAATATTACCCCTCTGCTGCAGCCTGCACCCCCACCAATATTACACTATATTACCCCTCTGCTACAGCCTGCACCTCCACTAATATTACCCCTCTGCTGCAGCCTGCACCCCCACCAATATTACACTATATTACCCCTCTGCTACAGCCTGCACCTCCACCAATATTACCCCTCTGCTGCAGCCTGCACCCCCACCAATATTACACTATATTACCCCTTTGCTACAGCCTGCACCTCCACCAATATTACCCCTCTGCTGCAGCCTGCACCCTCACCAATATTACACTATATTACCCCTCTGCTACAGCCTGCACCCCCACCAATATTACACTATATCAGCCCACTGCTGCAGCTGACACACACACCTCTGACACAAAAAAACTCGCACGCACACACCTCTGACACAAACACATTCGCACGCACACACCTCTGACACAAACACATTCGCACGCACACACCTCTGACACAAACACATTCGCACGCACACACCTCTGACAAACAGGTTCACACGCACGCACCTCTGACACAAACACGTTCACACGCAAACACCTCTGACACAAACACGTTTGCACGCACAAACACACCTCTGACACAAACACGTTCGCATGCACAAACAAACACGTTCGCACACACGCACCTCTGACACAAACACGTTCGCACACACGCACCTCTGACACAAACACATCTCTGACATGCACACACCTCTGACACAAACACATTCGCACGCACACACCTCTGACACAAACATACTCGCGTGCACACACCTCTGACACAAACACATTCGCACGCACACACCTCTGACACAAACACATTCGCACGCACGCACCTCTGACACAAACACGTTCACACGCACACACCTCTGACACAAACACGTTTGCACGCACAAACACACCTCTGACACAAACACGTTCGCACGCACACACCTCTGACACAAACACGTTCGCACGCACAAACACACCTCTGACACAAACACGTTCGCATGCACAAACACACCTCTGACACAAACACGTTCGCATGCACAAACACACCTCTGACACAAACACGTTCGCATGCACAAACACACCTCTGACACAAACACGTTCGCACACACGCACCTCTGACACAAACACGTTCGCACACACGCACCTCTGACACAAACACGTTCGCACACACGCACCTCTGACACAAACACATCTCTGACATGCACACACCTCTGACACAAACACATTCGCACGCACACACCTCTGACACAAACATACTCGCGTGCACACACCTCTGACACAAATGCACACACCTCTGACACAAACACACTGCATGCACACAGGTGACTCCCAAGGTGTACTAGAGAAATCAGTTAATATATCACTAGTAGCCAAACGAATTTCATGTACCCTCCCAACATAATACATAACTATTGACAAAACTATACCATGCACAAAGGCAGCTGTATTCTAAATAAAGAGCCATGTGCTTTGGAAGACATTCTAACAGCCAATTAAAAAGTGCCGTTGTTTCTATAAAAGTGCTACTGTACCTGGTAGCAGCAATACAAATAAAAAAAGTGCTGATGCAGAAACAAAACCAAAACCAAAGTGAAAAACCAGAACTCAATCAGCTCATAAAGAAAACACCATGTGTGTGTATGTCTAGGAAATAAAAAGTTGAGAAGGGATGTGAGGGGAGAAAGAGGAACGATGTGAAAAAGAATGTGCCCACTACAAAGTGAAAACAGTCTCCTGCTCTGGTGCTAAGGTGTCAGCTTACCGAAGGAGGTCAAATGAAGTACCCTCTCCAGGAGTGCACTGTCCAGGAGGAGGGGGTTAGACGGGAGGATGACTGGAGCCTAGAGGAGCAGGAATCACCTCAGTCACCCAATGCCCTGCACTCTGCAGTGCGCTCCCCCCCCCCCCCCCCCCCCCCCCCCCCCCCCCCCCATGTATAATGTGTATGCAGACATCGCCTGTAATAGCATCGACCAGGCAGGAGTGTGATTGTCTGGATACAAACTTTGCAGGGTGTGAGTACAAGCGTTGCTCTCTGCCTCAGACGCAGGTGTCCATTCTCCCTCTGATGTAGGATGCAGGAAAGGGCACTCACCCTCTGTCCTGCTGGCAGCGGCACTGCATACACCGGCGGCGACCTTCTGTAGTGAAAGCCTGGGTCCTGACTTGATGACCTCATCAAGCAAGGGCCCTTAAAGAAACACTACACAAGATTGCCGTCACTGTAGTGCAGAGCCGCCGCAGGGACAGAGCGCTACTGCCTGCTTCCTACATCAGAGGGACAGAGGAGAAAGGCGCACAGCATGGGGACACCTGCTTCTGAGGCGGAAAGGAGCGCGGCGGCGGTAGGGGGAAATCTTTATCGGTGGGAAGGGAGCACAACAGCTGCACCTTGTATCTCGCCAGGGGGCATTATGGGACCCGCCCCTCCCACTTAAAGGCGCCTGTAGGCACGTGCCTACAGTGCCTTATGGGAAATCCGGCCCTGAGCTCTTCAGTGGTGCTATGGTGGTAATGATCACTTCTACAGTATATATGCAGGGCCAGATCTAGACTTTTTGCTTTCGAGGATGCTCCACCCCCTGATTTGTAATGATCACACAGCACCCAATATTTTACTCTGTTTCATTTAATGTTCTCATATGACATGCGGCAACTTAACGCACAACAAACAAACTGATCACCCTCAGCCACTCCATTCCTCCTCAGTCAGGACAGCAGTGCCACCGCCTCCCTTCTGCCGTGCAGGTCAAATGAAAAACTGCTGCTCTCCTTCCACCCCCCCCCCCCCCCCACTCACTGTCAGACTCCTCACATAGCACAACAAGCTGATTTTCCCCATTGATAACCTCTTCACCTCGCTCTCCTCTTACTCTGACTGCATGCTGTTAGTGTAAGCACAGTACAAACATGCTGCCCCTGTATTCTCACTAGTGAAGAAACGGACCGTTCCACTGGGGATGGGGGCATGGGCCGACGCGATCCTGAGCGACGGGAGGGTGAGGGGAGGGTGCAGCAGCCGGGCGGGTGGGCTAGGGAGGCTTAATACATAGCTAATCTTGTGCAGCAGCTGGCAGTAGAGGCTTCCGTCTTCTTCCGCGTCATGTGACTACATGACGTGTCAAGTGACTAGTCACATGACGCGCTGTGTAGTCACAACGGAAGAAGAGGAAGACTCTACCGCCAGCTGCTGCACAAGATAAGGTATGTATTTACTGAGTGAAAATGGATCAGATCAATCATTGATCAGATCCATTTTCACTATGTGAACAGGCGATGGACTGAGCCATCCGGATCCGGTGAAGCGGACACCGGATCCGTTTACCTGATCCGTTTTGGCCCAAAACGCAGATGTAAACCGGGCCTTAGACGCAGCCACAGCCCGCTGTTTTGAATGCTTCTTGGTCATGTGAATTCAATTACGTGTCTGAATAAAGAGCTATCTTGGCTTCTTGAATCGGCGACCCTTGGGCATCAGGGTCATATCAGCTTTAGCACCAGGGGCGTATCTGGGTAATATAGAGCCTATGGCAAACACTGAAATTGCCCCCCCCGTTCAGAGACCCTACCCCCCTAAAAACAACAACCCTTATTGCCTGCATGTGTTACAGTTGCCTATGTTTTTTGGCTTGGCATATTGCTAAAGTTACTGTTTTGGAAATATCTCTTCTTATTCCGTCTCTGTACTCTATTCTAACATTAAGCCAAGTGCGCCCTACATACAAAAATTAAGTAACCATGTTCTCCACATCACAGAACTAATCGGATTTGAAGTCTGAGTGATGAGGGGGCCTGGGGGCAGGCATGGCGGCAAAGCACAGGGGCAGGCATAGCGTCGAAAGACAGGAGCAGGCATGGGGGCCCAGCACAGGAGCAGGCATGGCGCCCATGTTGCTGTGGCGCCCATGGCATGAGCTATGCCTGCACCCCTCTAGATATACCTCTGTTTAGCACACTCCTATCTCCATTGGAGTGCTTGGTCTAACACTGTGTATATGCTTTGAATAGTGATAATCATTAACAAGCTGTTACCCTCCTCTGCTTACAACTCTCTGACACTGCAGCTGTCTTTGGCAGGTTTTGCATATGAATTGTTATGCATAGAGTGCTTGGGGGCCCAGTGTAAGACTTGCACTGGAGCCCAAAGCACCGTAGCCACTGGTCTGTACAGACACTGCTCTGTGATGCCTAAAGGGTCATGTCCAGATTGTTAACCTACAGTTGTTAGTTTTTTTTCAACCAGAGAAATCCGCTGACCGAGTAATCAGAAAAATCAAACTAATATACGGTACCATACACTTATTGATTTTCCTGAAAAATATCAAACGATCAAATAAAACTTTCAGTTTTTAATTTTTTTCATCTGATTTTTCCAACATCTGATCAGATTTTGATTAAAAAATGTGAATGATCAATCATTTTTTTTCTTGATCCAAAATATATTTCCTTTCAATTTCCTATACAAACGATCACTTTTATTGAGAAATGTGGAAATCAATCATTTTCGTAGTACCGTGTTTGGCCATTTTTACTTTTGACCTTAAAGTGAGCCTGAACTGAGTACATTATTTAAAATTAACATATGATGTACCTGCAAATGAATATTACATACTTACCTAACGGTCAGTTCCTTTCAGAAGCTGACTATTTTCTTCTTAAACCAATTCCTTCCAGTACTGACAAGGTTTTGTCAGAACTGAAATATATCAGTTGCAGTCAGTTATACATCAGTTGCTGTCAGTTATAACTGAAAGGACAACTGATGCACCAAGTAATGTCCATGTTTCTCTATGGCCCAAGTGGGCGATATTACAGTTTAACAGTGTGCTGACCAGGGAGCTGTTCAAAACGGAGGATGGAGATTTCCATTGATCACAGTGGACATACAGGACATGGGAGAGGAGAAAGAGATTGATGAGTAGACTCTTAAGTATGATGTGTGTATGTTTATTTTTACTTTTCATTTTCAGTTCAGGTTTGCTTTAAGAAAAATTGACTGGAAAAATAATATCTGCCTGTTATTGGTTGCTCGGGGTCACATGAGGTAAACAAACTGTAAGCAGCCAATACAAGATTGGGGGAATCTGTCCTATATCCATAATAAGCTATGCTGACACAGTAACAGAAAAATCCATATTAGCAGTGCCCCAGGCTGTTTGTATTGTGCAGCGTAATATGGCTATACCCAGAGCAGTCATCACACATGGCCTGTGGTCTGCCTGTGTATTTAGCTACACAAGCCTCCTGTGATCCGCATGCCATGCAATTACACAGCGCGCTTCGCACTTGGCGAGCCATCAGAAAATCAATTCATTGCAAATCATCACCCAGGGCGATGCAGACTGTTATTTGCAGTAATAATGTGAGATCCGCGCAGAAGACCTTCCAGTAGTCCTCTGTCATTCTGCTTTAGATCTTCATTACAGTTTAATAGCTGCTGTGTGTAACACAAGGCCACCGGCGTGTACTGAACTGCCAGGCTTGCCAGTCACTAACCGGGCAGGTCGCTGACAGTAGCCACAGAGGTAGATAATGAATGAAAACAGGCATAACAGAGGACTTCTGGCTGGGTGATTTCATGTAACAATGCAAGGCGAACACAAGCAGAACTATCTTTACCTGCTTTATTCCAAAGTATCGCCACAGTTCTTACATTCACATGTTCAACATGTGCATTAATTCAAACCTCAGGTTGACATTCCTGCCTGGATGGTTGGGGGTCGGGTGACCAGGGGGTGGTAGGACGGCACAACAGCCTTTTCGTGCTTGGTATTGCGCTTGCTCACGTGCTTTGTCCTGGGCGCAAAATGGCTGTTGTGCCATTCTACCACCCCCTGGTCACCCGACCCCTAACCATCCAGGCAGGAATGTCAACCTCAAGTTTTAATGAATGTACATGTTGAACATGTGTATGTAAGAACTGTGGCGATACTTTGGAATAAAGCAGCTAAAGATAGTCCCCAGCTGCCTTTCAGTACAGACAGGGCCGGATTTCTACTCTTTACCACCCAAGGCCACTGTCACCAGCCGCTCCCCTTCAGTATAGGTAGCGAGATAACTCTCCCCCATTTCCCTCCAGTATAGGTAGTGAGATGACCCCTCCCCCCTTTCCCTCCAGTATAGGTAGCCAGAGGACTCCCTTAATTCCTCCTTTTCCCACCCCCGCACCTTTCAGTATAGGTAGCCAGCTCACCTTCACCCCACAACAGCCATCAGTGTCACTCATTTCTTCACTCGTCTCCAGTGCAGAAGCTTCCTCTTCCTTTCCGTCTCCAATGCTGTCCAAGTCCATAGCCGCAATGCAAACGTGCACAGAGAGCAAGGTGGCTGCTGCACAGGTGGCTAGCAGCAGAGTACCGCGGTCAGGCACTCGCCTGATCTCCCTGCATTGCAGCATTTGCAAGCTTGCAAATGCTGCACCAGTTTAGCCTGTTGCTTTGGTGCCCTTTCTCCTGTGGTGCCCTAGGCCATGGCCTAGGTAGGCTTCGCCTAAATCCGGCCCAGAGTACAGACGTTTGAGAGTGTTTTTCAGCATTTTACACCGGATGCACGTCACCTTGCTTGAGCCTGAATCCACCCAATCTCTTATAAAAGGATGAAGTATATTTGAGCGTTTTGCTACCCAGGTGCCTTTATAGCTTTCAGCCTTAATGCCGAGAACTTTCCCCTCTGTGTACAAAAACAAGCAGAACTATTCAGCACATAAATCCCCAACAACTTACCTGTAATTGTGTAACCTACAAGGCCAGATTTATTATTTTTGTGCCCCTAGATCAAATATGTTGTCGTTCCCCTTTCTTGTACAACTGTGTCCCTCCAATTCCATGTGTATTATCTATGTACAGCAGCCCCTTTAATTAAAGCAGGAGGATTAGCCATACTATGACAGGGAAAAAAACAACACATATATAAGTAGATAAATACTTGATCTACTTACATAACACATGTATTGTACTGTCCACGTCTTGATTTCAGTGAATTTTATATAGTAAATGAAGAGAATTCTGTTTCTGGTGGGAGACATTTCTTTTGCCCGCAGTTTGAGGCTAAAAAATGGTGTCATTTCTTCCCTTAACTTTTTTTTTCTTTTCTCCTCCAATCGCTGAGTCACCTCAGCCTTGCTTGTAAACACAAGTGAGTAGGGGATCATGTTTCAGCTGGGCAGTTAGGCAGGAAAATAGAGGGAAGAGGAGGAATATATTATAGATAAAAAGATCCCCCAGCATGCAATTGTTTGGTAATGGCTATTAAAGGGCCAGTGCTCCTAAGGTATGTGATAACTCCAAACCATAAAGCTGGCCATACACTGGCCCGATTTGCGCCCGTTTCGACAGCAGATTCGATCACTGGGATCGAATCTGCTGCCAATCGTTCACGCTACACGCCGAATTTCGATCCATTTCGTCCGATCCCGTCGATCGCGCCGTGCGGAAAATAACCGTCGATCGCCTGCGGGTAAAGAGCGCATCGCTAGCGGCGTTCGAGTGCCCGACGACCGACGCAATAGAGCCCGCATACATTACCTGCTCCGCCCTCTACTGTTTAAACTTCCTGCCGGGCTAGAAGAAGTGAGGCATGCCGAACCTGGAGACCAGAGCGCAGACAGAGCAGCGGTGACCGGGAGACTGGAGTCGCGCCGGCGGAGCAGGTAATGTATGCGGGCGGCAGGGACGGATCTACGGGGGGGCAAGCGGGTATCTTGCCCCAGGCGCAGTTTGTTGAATTCTTAAAAAGGCGGCAAAATGAATGTCAGTTTAGGCGCCAAAACCTTACCTTTAGGCGCCAAAACCTGACCTTGCCCCAGGCGCAACTTGTTCTTGGTCCGTCCCTGGCGGGCGGGCAGGGGCAGCAGCAGCACCACCACCACAACAGATTGTGAACGGTTTCAGGCTGAAATCGGTTCACAATCTGTTTGCAGTAAAGGTAGCCATACAATCCCTCTCTGATCAGATTCGATCAGAGAGGGATCTATCTGTTGGTCGAATCTGATGGCAAATCGACCAGTGTATGGCCACCTTAACAGCAGAAAAACTTGTGAAAGTTTTGAATGCAGGATTAGCATCTTTATCACTTAATACACTCAGACGTGTTGTTGAAATTAGATTTTTATGGTGACAATCCCGCTTTATTGAACAGCTCCCTTGAGCATCATTTTCCATTTTTCATGCGTTGCTCCCAATTTTTAGCCCCCTACTTCATATGTTGCAACCCCTCTTTCATGTTCAGGTGCTCCCTTGGTTTGCAGCCGGCCAAGACCCGGGCCTTTGTGGCCATTCCAGAAATATAACCCTGGTTACTTATACTGAAACCCTATTCACACTAATTTGTTTTGCCTTACTCCCTCCTGCTCCCTTACTTAACACTAAGGAGGCCGCCCTCCAGTTAAATTAACGCAAGCCCCCCAAAGTTCTAGCAATGACATTGTGCTGGGACACCCCTTCAGGTCTTCTTCAACTCCTTGCACAGGGCCAGATTTACCATAAGGCACTGTAGGCTTGTGCTTGCAGGTGCCTGATGATGGAAAGGTGGCTCATTTCCCTCCTGGACCCTGAGTGCCTCCCTCCCTCCTTCCCTATGCAGAGTCCTGATGGGAGTGTAAATGAGAACTTACTCACCCAGCTCTCGGCATTCAACTGATGAGAACTCCATTCATTCAGGGGCACCTCTAGCTACTTAATACTGTGGTTCCTTTAGCTACCTAATGCTTGGGGGCACCTCTAGCTACTTAGTATTGAGAGTTCTTCTGGCTACCTAATACTAAGGGGCACCTGGATCCACTGATGTCAGGCAAGGGAAGTAAGGGTGAAGTGACAGCTGGGCCAGCCGCCAGCACACGTGTGGTGTGGTTTGGTGAAGGGGGGGGTTGTAGGTTCATGGAAGGCGAAGTCTAAGGTGGGGCCGTTGCGAGGCCCCTTTTTTAAATTTGAGCACCTGCCACTTAAAGAGGAACTTCAGCCTAAACAAACATACTGTCATTAAGTTACATTAGTTATGTTAATTAAAATAGATAATATAATCTCTTACCCAGCCTGTTTTAAAAGAACAGGAAAATGTTTGTGATTTCATGAGGGCAGCCATCTTTTTGGTTGGAAGGAAGTGACAGGGAGCATGAGACACAGTTTCAACTGTCCTGTGTCCTGATCACCCCTCCCAGTTGCTAGGCAACGTGAACAATAACATCAGTAATCCCATCATGCTTTGCACAGTATCAGGGGGAAAATGCCCGGGCAGTTTTCTTTGAGGTGACGGAGCTTAGCTTCTGTGCAGCAAAAAATGAGGCTTAGATATGAAAAACAAAGTTCTGATGCTGTAAAACTGTTAAAGAAACACCAAGCCTTTTCAGTGCTGCTGAGTAGATTTTTAGTCTGGAGGTTCTCTTCAAGGACCCTCTGCACGGCCCTGCCTAGAGGTGATTATTACCATCATAACACCAATGAAGAGCTAACACAGTGTCTGAAGAAGGGCCTCACTGATCCCGGGCCTTGGCGTTGTCGTAACCTCTGCATCCCTATTGTTAACACATGGAATGTATATGGAGAATCCTATCCTTAATTCCTTATGATTCAATGGTCTTTTGGGTGTGGCACATTCTCTTCTTTTTTATGGTATAGACTGCTGCTTACAGTATAATAATAATAATAATATGATAAATAAAATAAATTAAAACCAAACAACCTTCTCCTAAACACCCCACACATCTTGCACTCCCATGCACGACTACAGGACTTCACTAGAGCTGCCCCCATGCTGTGGAACTCTCTCCCACTACCCATCAGGCCTGCCCCTGTGGAAAGAATTAATGAAGGTTTTATAATTAATTGTGTGTATATCTTTTATATTCCTATGCTGCTATAAGAATCACATTAATGTAATCAGACTAGTGTGCTAGAGTGACACTTTAAGAATATGATTATAGTATTGTTTTAGGAATTACACAATGTAACCAAAATTAATGTTTATGTACAATATAGTTACTGTTTCCAAGTGTTTCTGTTTCAGGATGACTCCCCCCCCCCCCCCCCCCCCCCCCTTCCAGAGGGCAGAGAGAAAGAATTATTTGGAAATGCAGTTTGAGCCAAAATTCTGGGTTTGGCCACCTCTGAGGTCACTTTGAAGAAGTGAAAGACGAAACTAAGCCTACCAGGAAGTCTTGCAGGTGTTTCTGGGGAAAACACCATGGATCCACCCAGCCAGGAGATGCATGCTATTATTTTTGGTGTTAATTGGACTGCCAGAGAGAAAGACTGCCCAGGGGGAGGGATATGTTATGGGGGTTTAAAAGATCCTGAAGCCCTTTTGTCTGGGCCTTTCTGCGTTGGTATGGTATGAATGTAGATCTCTGCCTGTATAAACTAGCGTGGGAATGCCCTCAGCTGAGTAATAAATCTTTTACTTACATTGGCTACATGGAGAAGGTTTTGGAGTGTTTTTTTTTTTCTTTTAACACTCCCTCCTTCAACACCTTCAAAAAAAGTCCTCAAAACTCACCAATTCAAGGAGACCTACTCCACCTCAACGCTGCCCTAATTCTCTCTGCCGAGAACCTCTGGATGCAACCCCCCCCCCTCCTTCCGTGTCACCAGGGCAGCCATCAGGGGGGTACAAGAGGGACAGTAGTATGGGGCCCAGGAAGGGTTTGGGTCCCAAACAGTGGCAGTGCCACTCGAGCCTCTGCTGGCAATTATTCTACCGTGGCATAACAGGAGTTGTGTGGTCATCTCCCTCTTACCTGCTGTGTGATTGGTGAACATGCATCAATGCAGGGGGGGAGGGAGTTATGGGTGACAGGCAAGTTGCTTTGACTCTACCCCACATACCGTGGCTCTGCCCCCACACAATCTACCTATCAGATTGTTATTTGGCGTGATAGGGGTCCTGTAAGTTTGCCATGTATGGGGCCCAGAAAATTCTGATGTCGGCCCTGCGTGTCACCATCCTTCCCTCTAAATCAGGGATATCAAACCGGTCCTACGAGGGACGAGGTCCTCACACATTTTTGACACAGCTCAAATGAATTGATGGGTCTGAATCAGGAAGGGCGTGGTCCATCAGGTAGAGCACAGTCCTCTCCTTCTCAGTCCATCCTAAACACTGGCATAGATCTGACCCTCCAGGCCTGGAGCTCGACACCTGTGCTCTAGATTGTAAGCCTTTGGCAGGGGCCTCTCTCCTTGTGTGTCATACTTGATTGTGCATTCTATCCACAGAAGTATGTGAACTTATATTATTGGAAATAAAACTCCACTGTATGATCTAGCATTGTGTATCTTGCTTATTACCTGTATTGTGTTGTCAGTCACCCCTGTTATCATTGTCTGGAATTGTATTTATTGTAGAGCGCTGCATAATTTGTTGGCGCTGTATAAATCCAATAAATAATAATAATACTTTTCTATAGACACACCTTGCTCACCTGAACTTAAACATATGACTTTTTGGAAGCTGTCTTTTAGATGAGGCAAGCAAGGAGTTACAATGGAGCAGGTTGTCTCCTTGCTACAATACATTGTGTTCTGCTAAATCAGACCCTGGAGAGCAGCGCCATACATAATAAACTGCCAACCCCAGAAGCCTGCAGAGCTATTTATAATTCAGGGCAGGCCGTACATCAGGAGAATGAGATCGGGCATAGACAGGTTCTCTGAAAACAATGCCATGAGCCTCAGTCTGCTCCAGTCCAGCGCCTGAATGGAAAGTGACCTTTCTGCACAGCAGCAGTGCGAGCGCAGGATAGATGTCAGGTGAAGTATTCTGATATCAGCACAATCGGCGGCAATTTGGCCAATGTGGTGCTATGACTGCAGCAATTTTCCTCAGATTTTTCTACTTACATTTATCAGTATAATTTAGCAATGCCCTGTTATTTCAAGAAAATCATATAAATTAAAATGATTGCCATACTAGAGGACTCTTCCACCATTTCCAGGATAATTTGGCACCTAGGAGGCACCACATCCTTACGGACTGGAAGTGGCAATACTGAGAGCAGTGCTGGGCTCAAAAGTAGTCTTACTCGTGATTCAAATGAGGCTTAATTGCCTCAGGTGTGCAGCTGGATGATAAAGGGTTATTTACCCATAATGCCACCGTCCTGTCTGCGCTTCAGACAGCTTGCACGCGTCCTATTGGATGCGTTGCAAGCCTCACCACCGCGCACATCCGCCTTCTGGCTTGAAGGAGGAAGTGCACGTAGTGAGGCTTGCAACGCGACCAATAGGGCAGCACAGGCAGGACGGCAGCATTATGGGTAAATAACCCTTTATCATCCAGCCGCACACCTGCGGCACTTAAAGGACTTCCGAGGCCAAAACTAAGAAAATTACACTGTACCTTTTTTCTAGCCGAATCCACGGAGGACGCCCTGCGCGTCCTCCGCTCCGTTCTGCCGTCAGTGTCGGCCTATTCGTTCCCCCAGGGCAAGCCCCGACCCCACCGAACGGGTCGCATCGATGCCACCCCTAAGATGGCCGCCGCCTTGATCCGCGGCTGCGCAGTACGCTTTGCCGCGATTGCGACTGCGCAGCCTTTAGACCGCCTCCCGCCGCACGCTTCAGGAGGATGCCGGGACCCATACGCGGCGAGAGGCGGGCTAAAGGCTGCGCAGTCGCAATCGCGGCTAAGCGTACTGCGCAGCCGCGGATCAAGGCGGCGGCCATCTTAGGGGTGGCATTGATGCGACCCGTTCGGTGGGGTCGGGGCTTGCCCTGGGGGAACGAATAGGCCGACACTGACGGCAGAACGGAGCGGAGGACGCGCAGGGCGTCCTCCGTGGATTCGGCTAGAAAAAAGGTACAGTGTAATTTTCTTAGTTTTGGCCTCGGAAGTCCTTTAAGCCTCATTTGACTGAGAGGAATCCCATATATATTTAAATGGTCCATGTAATCAGTAGCAGGAAACAGCTGATGGTGTGCTTCTGCAGAAAGTGCTCCTGAATGGATGGATGCCACCTCTTGCCCCAGGTTCGCAGGGACGGATCTAGGGGGGGGCGAGCGGGTCTCTTGCCCCAGGCGCAGTTTGTTGAATTCTTAAAAAGGCGCCAAAACTGGATAGGGAAAGGCAGTTTAGGCGCCAAAACCTGACCCATAGGCGCCAAAACTGGATCAGGAATGGCAGTTTAGGCGCCAAAACCTGACCTTTAGGCACCAAAACTGGATGGGAATGGCAGTTTAGGCGCCAAAACCTGACCTTGCCCCAGGCGCAATTTGGTCTAGATCCGTCCCTGCAGGTTCGTTAAAAATGTGGAATATGTTACAGTGACCAGATTTTACTTGGCTCAACCTCGGACGGAGGGGGTGCAAAAATGGGCGTGTCCATGACCACGGTGGAAAAATGGACGTGTCCATGACATGGTGTGGGTTGAGTGAACTGTAATGTAACTCTAAGGCAGTGAGTCAGAGTTTCCTCCTAAAACACAGATAGGCCCTAAAGGTAATTAGGCAATGTTCCACAAACACACAAGAAAGTAGTGTTCCCACAATGATGTGGTGAAATGGGAGATTTGCATCATGGATATCAGTCCATGACATGACCATGTACTCTGTAAAGTGCTGCAGAAGATGCAAGTGCTACATAAATACATAATAATGATATGGCAGGAAATTAGACTGACTAGGGGCGGGAGTTCCGCCAAGGACATGACTACATCTGTAAAGTGCTTCCTTAGATGCCAGTGCTATATAAATACATTATAATATCATTATAAGTGTGTAAAATAATATTACATGTATATGGATGTAAAGTGAAAAATATCCTTAGGTACTTACAGGTTATAAAAAAATCTGTAATGAACTATGAAACAATGCGTTCTTGTTTCAGTATGAATATCTTTTTTTTTGCAGAGTTTAAGTTTAAAATAAATATTTTTTTATCAACATGGCACCACATTTTTATTACTTTTTTAGCACACTTTTTCTGCAAATGCTTTTTTCAGGTGGAAAACATTGTGAACAGTGGTGCTCAGCAGAGCTCGAATATTCGAGTAGCTCGAATATTCGAGCTCTTTTTCAGCTATTCGAGCTCGGTATTCGAGCTCCGAATAGCTGGAGCTATTCGAATTGGCTATTCGAGTGAACTCGAATAGCCCATTCACTATTCGCGCTATTCGAGCTAACAGCGCTATTCGAGCTCGAATACCGAGCTCGAATAGCGTCATAGCCCAGATTGATGTCCTTAGAGCCAATCAGAGGGCTCCCAGGCCCTCTGACGGCAGCCAATCACTGAGGGGGACCCTGGCCAGCCCCTACCCTATAAATAGCGGCCGCCATGTTCCGTTTCTCCGTCCTTGCCTGACTTTGCACAGAGAGAGATCTGCTCCTTTGTGCGTTGGCTTAGCAAGAGCTTTATTGTGGTCATTTACCTAGCGTTTTTGCTCACATACACCTCCTATATACACCTATATTGTTGTTAGTTAGATAGACATTGTATTTTAGTTAGTAGCTTTTGTGTTACATAGAGAGAGACAGCTGCTGCAGGCTTACAGCTTTAGGCCTCAGGGCCTTGCCTGTGTGGGCAGCTGTTCTCTCCTGTCCTCTGTTTATTTCTCATCTATACCAGTATTTCTGCTGTCCTTTAGTACTGATTGATTGTATTTTGTATTGTAGTTATATACTGTAACTGTACTAGGACACTCACTCAGTCACTGTTCATAGGCTACTAGCTCCTGCGTGTGCGTGCACTCACTGTCTGTGTACTGTACACACACTCTATTTCCTTCTGAATAGTTATATACTGTAACTGTACTAGGACACTCACTGTCACTGTTCATAGGCTACTAGCTCCTGCGTGTGCGTGCACTCACTGTCTGTGTACTGTACACACACTCTATTTCCTTCTGAATAGTTATATACTGTAACTGTACTAGGACACTCACTGTCACTGTTCATAGGCTACTAGCTCCTGCGTGTGCGTGCACTCACTGTCTGTGTACTGTACACACACTCTATTTCCTTCTGAATAGTTATATACTGTAACTGTACTAGGACACTCACTGTCACTGTTCATAGGCTACTAGCTCCTGCGTGTGCGTGCACTCACTGTCTGTGTACTGTAGTGTACACACACTCTATTTCCTTCTGAATAGTTATATACTGTAACTGTACTAGGACACTCACTGTCACTGTTCATAGGCTGCTAGCTCCTGCGTGTGCGTGTACTCACTGTCTGTGTACTGTACACACACTCTATTTCCTTCTGAATAGTTATATACTGTAACTGTACTAGGACATTCACTGTCACTGTTCATAGGCTACTAGCTCCTGCGTGTGCATGCACGCACTGTCTGTGTACTGTACACACACTCTATTTCCTTCTGATTACTGATTGGTTATTGTAATTTCTAGTTGTACTTACTGTTACTACTTACTGTACTAGTAGGGACACTCAGTCACTGTTCATAGGCTAGCTCCTGCGTGTGCGTGCACTCACTCACTGTCTGTGTACACACACTCTCTTTCCTTGTGATTATTACTACTGATTATTGTAACTTCTAGTTGTACTTACTGACTCTGTTACTACTTACTTACTGTACTAGACACTCACTCAGTCACTGTTCATAGGCTAGCTCCTGCGCGTGTTTGCGCATGCGTGCACTCACTGTCTGTAGTGTACACACACTCTATTTCCTTGTGATTACTACTGATTATTGTAACTGCTAGTTGTACTTCCTGACTGTTACTACTTACTTACTGTAGTAGGGACACTCACTCAGTCACTGTTCATAGGCTAGCTCCTGCGCGTGTTTGCGCGTGCGTGCACTCACTGTCTGTAGTGTACACACACTCTATTTCCTTGTGATTATTACTACTGATTATTGTAACTTCTAGTTGTACTTCCTGACTGTTACTACTTACTTACTGTACTAGACACTCACTCAGTCACCTCGCCCACCAACCCACTCCATTAAAGTACCCCACTTTTCACCCGCCCTTTTAAAAAACTTTTGTGTTTACGCCCAAAACATCGAAGATGTCTGGAAGTGGCAGCCAGCGCGGTTTGGGCAAGGGGAAGGGCAGCAAGGGAATCAGGAGGAGAGGGAGCAGCATTGTGGCAAGCCGCGGGCGCGGCCGCGCCACCATGCACAGTTCCGCAGCAGCAGCGTCAGTGGCTAACATTCCTCCTATAGCCACTGGCCGTGGACGCCTTGGGCGCCGCCCAGCAGGAGCATCTGCAACTCACGCTGCAGAGACACAGCAGCAGCAGCGTGTAGCACCTGCTCCGATTTTCCTCCAGCCGGGTCGGAAACGTCCCATTGAGGAAAAGGATGCAGACACTGTGGTGCAACTGATGACGGAGGATGAGCAGCCCGCCATCAGCTTTGCATCCGAGGCCTCCACCCTCACCACCACCACCACCACCCCTGTTCGCAGCAGCCGCCCAGCAGGGCCTGGGGAGGAGGCCAGTTCACCGTCAGTCGCCGACCTGTCACTCAGCACTCTTTTGACCCCAGGCATGATGAGTCAATTGTCTGCTGTTGTTGGCGATTTGGAGGAGGAGATGCTGATGGGCACTTTGGGGGATGAGGGATTGGACAGCAAGACTGTGGCGACAGTCAAGCAGCCCATCCATGCATCAGGAGAGGAGTTTGGGGGGTCATCATCCCAGCAGGACATGTTTCAGGAGGGGGAGGATGATGATGACACGGTGACAGACAGAGACTGGGTGCCACCAGCTCCAGGGGATGTCGTCATCAGCAGCTCTGAGGAGGAGGAGGAGGATGCGCTTGTGGGCCTTGCAAGGAGGCGCATCATTGCAAGCATTGGCAGCAGTAGGCAGGTCCCCCAGCCTGCTGGTGTCTCAGGCTCAGCAGCAGCAGCAGCAGCATCTGCCAGTACCACCACCAGCCGCACCTAAGCCCCCCCCCCCCCCCCCCAACCACCACAGGGAGACAGGCAGCAGCGGTTCCATGCCGTAGGGGGTTGTTTTTGTCACCAATCTGGCGCTTTTTCACCATGCCCACAGTGTACAGCAAGTACGCCACTTGCAACCACTGTCAGCGGAAGTTGAGCAGAGGTGCAGACCCCTTAAAGTTCAGCACCAGCTCGCTCATCAACCACCTTGCTGCGAAACATTTCCACCAGCATGAGGAGTTCCAGAGGCTGAAGGCATCTGGTGCTGGCAGTGGCACCACACCCATCACTGCACAGCCTTCAGCAGCAGCAGCAGCAGCAGCAACAGCAGCCACCCGCCCTCCTGCTCCTCCAGCAGCACCAGCAGGAGTGCGGAAACGCACTGCTCCTCCCCCCTCTGCAACTCCTGCCGCCGACACTGAGGCCTGTTCTGGCAGCCAGTCCTCAGTGGCCTCCTCTGCTGTGTCTGCTGATTCCCGTGCCAGCAAAAGGCCACGCCAGAGCCTTTTGAGCGAGTCCTTCCAGGGGGTGGTTAGGGCTCTGCCTCCCAGCAGCCGTCGCGTGCGACAGCTGAACGGCTTGCTGGCATGGGCCATGTGCTCCCAACTCCTGCCGTACACGCTCGTGCAGAAGGGGAACGACATGCGTGCGCTGCTTGCTTGCGCAGCCCCAGACTGGCAGCTCCCCAGCAGACACTTCTTCGCCCGCAAGGCCATTCCTGCACTGCACCGCTTTGTGATGGCCAATGTGGAGCGAGGGCTGGAGCACGCGGTTGGTGAAAGGGTCCACGTCACCATGGACTCCTGGAGCAGCCGCTTCGGGACAGGCCGCTACCTGTCCTTCACTGTCCACTGGGTCAGCTTGGTGGAAGGGGGTGAGGATGGGAGAGCAGCAGCGGGCACAGCAGCAGCAGCAACACAGTGGGTGGTGCCACCCCGCAGGGTCGGGGGAACTGCAGCAGGTTCCTCCGATCCTCTGCCATCCTCCGGCACACCTGGCCAAACCCCCCGCCTCAGCAGCAGCGTGAAGGCCCGCCACTGCCAAGCGCTGCTGCACTTGGTCAGCCTTGGGAAGACCAAGCTGACGGCAACCCATGTGTTGCCCAAACTCCAGGAGCAGGAGAGGATTTGGCTGACCCCCAGAGGCCTCAGAGTCGGAGAGGTGGTGGCCGACAATGGGGCCAATCTGGTTGCCGCAATAGACAGGGGAAGCCTGACCCACATCCCCGGTCTTGCCCACGTGCTGAACCTGGTGGTGCAGAAGTTCTTGCACACCTACCAGGGGATGGGCGAACTGCTGGAAACGGCAAGGAACGTTGTGCGTCACTTCCGGCGCTCGGCTGCAGCCTGTGCGAGCCTGGAAGACGTGCAAAAGGAGCTGGAGCTGCCACGCCATCGGCTGATCCTTGACGTTCCGACTCGCTGGAACTCCACCCTGGCGATGTTGGAGCGTCTGGTTGAACAGAAGAACGCTGTCAACCAGTACCTTGCCCTGGCCACTGTTTCCGCCGCTCAGAGAAGGGACAAGACCAGCAACATCCCGTCCATCCTCCCCGATGATGACTGGAGGCACATGCAGCAGGTGTGCTTAGTGCTGGCTCCCTTTCTGCAGGCCACTAACATGGTGAGCAGGGACCATGCTATGGTCTGCGAGTGGGTGCCCCTGGTTTGTCTGCTGAACAGGGCCCTCGATGCTTTGCTGGAACAGGGAGCGGCAGCCTTGGACCAGCAGGAGCGGCAAGCAGCTGCACAGTCCACCTCTGAGGGGGAGGAGGAGGAGGACTTGGTGGAGGTCCCTGACCTTGCTGCTGATGAGGGGGATCAGCACAGCGCAGCTGAGTTGGTGCGGGGGTGGAGAGAGGATGAGGAGGCAGAGGAGGAGGATGAGGAGGACAGCACTGCCGTCGATGTGCCAGCAGACGTGGCCCGCCTCTTCCCAATGGCAGCGCACATGCTGACGTGCCTGCGCAGGGACCCCAGGGTGATCCAGATGAAGCAGAGGGAGGACATCTGGATCAGCATGATGTTGGACCCGCGCCTCAAGGGGAAGTTGAGCCAGTTCCTGCCGCCTGCAGGAGGAGACCCAGCGCAACAAATAAGGAGCTTGCAGCAGGCCCTTGTTGAGCGCTTGGAGGAAGCCTTCCCCCAGCCTTCCACCCCCACTGTCCAGCCAGCACAGAGGCAGCAGCAGGTGCCTGCATCCAGCAGCAAGCGCCCCACAGACCTGCTGTCTCTCAGCCACGAGCTCTACAGGACTGTAGAGGCTCCGGCAGCAGTGACTAGAGAGGAGGTGCATGCAGCAGCATCCTCCTCCGGTCACAGCCAGCGTCTGACCCGCATGGTGGCTGACTACATGGGGTCCTACAGCGGGCTTGACAGCGATGCCCCTGTTGATCCCATGGAGTATTGGGTCAAGCGCCTGGAGATCTGGAGCGAGCTGGCGCAGTACGCCCTGGAAGTGCTGTCCTGCCCCCCTTCCAGCGTGCTGTCCGAGCGCTGCTTCAGTGCAGCTGGTGGCGTGGTCACCGAGAAACGCTCACGTCTGTCTCACAAGTCTGTGGACAGACTGACGTTTCTCAAGATGAACCAGGCGTGGGTGGAAGGCGAGTTCCTGGCCCCTGTTGTCGGCGAGAGGGGGACATGAACTGGCTGCCGGAACTTAGAACCATCGTTAATGTGCCTTACCACCCTTTACCACCTCCTGGCTCCTGCTCACTAAGCCAGCCTGGTTCACTTTGACTATTACGTCGCCTGCAGCCACACATTTTACAACTACAGTGGGCTGCTGTGTACTGCCCTTCTGCTGTCTGTCTGTGTTTCCCACTGCCAGGGTACACAGATTTACCTTCTGCTGCCACTCTGCCACCAGCTATTACGTCAAAAAATAGCTATATCTGTGTAATTGGTTGTAAAACCCAAACTACAAAACCATAAAAAAAAAAAAAAAGGTTTAATTTTTCTGAGGTGCCCGGGTTGAAAACTGTGTTGTCCCAGTTGTGTATTGGACACGATGTGGGCTGCACGACCGCTGTCTGGGACCTCCTGTTGTGTTTATTTACAGCCCTGGTATCACCCGCTAGGTACCAGGGCTATTATGTCACGCTGCCTGCCTGCTGCCACACTCACACTACTCCTCCATTCCTCCTGCTGCTGCTGCTGCTGTCTGTCTGTGTTTCCCACTGCCAGGGTACACAGAATTACCTTCTGCTGCCACTCTGCCACCAGCTATTACGTCAAACAATAGCTGCTCACATTACTCCTCCATTCCTCCTGCTGCTGCTGCTGTCGGTCTGTGTTTCCCACTGCCAGGGTACACAGAATTACATTCTGCTGCCACTCTGCCACCAGCTATTACGTCAAAAAATAGCTATATCTGTGTAATTGGTTGTAAAACCAAAACTACAAAACCATAAAAAAAAAAAGGTTTAATTTTTCTGAGGTGCCCGGGTTGAAAACTGTGTTGTCCCAGTTGTGTATTGGACACGATGTGGGCTGCACGACCGCTGTCTGGGACCTCCTGTTGTGTTTATTTACAGCCCTGGTATCATCCGCTAGGTACCAGGGCTATTATGTCACGCTGCCTGCCTGCTGCCACACTCACACTACTCCTCCATTCCTCCTGCTGCTGCTGCTGTCTGTCTGTGTTTCCCACTGCCAGGGTACACAGAATTACATTCTGCTGCCACTCTGCCACCAGCTATTACGTCAAACAATAGCTGCTCACATTACTCCTCCATTCCTCCTGCTGCTGCTGCTGCTGTCGGTCTGTGTTTCCCACTGCCAGGGTACACAGAATTACATTCTGCTGCCACTCTGCCACCAGCTATTACGTCAAAAAATAGCTATATATCTGTGTAATTTGTTTTACAAACAAAACCAAAAAACCATAAAAAAAAAAAAAGGTTTAATTTTTCAGAGGTGCCCGGGTTGAAAACTGTGTTGTCCCAGTTGTGTATTGGACATGATGTGGGCTGCACGACCGCTGTCTGGGACCTCCTGCCTGCTGTGTTTATTTACAGCCCTGGTATCACCGCTAGGTACCAGGGCTATTATGTCACGCTGCCTGCCTCATTGACTGCCTGCTGCCACACACTCATCCTCCTCCTCCTGCTGCTGAATTTACCTCCTGCTGTCTGTGTGTTTCCACTGCCAGGGAGCACATACAATGGCGCTTCCAACATGCGTGCGCCACCAGCTATTTGTTACACTCAAAAATAGCTGCATTTCTTTAAAAAAAAAATTGAAAAGAGAAATAAGTGAAGAAGAAGAAGACGATATAGAAAAAGAAGGAGAAGAAGAAGAAGAAGATGAAGAAGAAGGAGAAGAAGAAGAAGATGATGAAGAAGAAGAAGATGATGAAGAAGAAGAAGATGAAGAAGAAGAAGATGAAGAAGATGAAGAAGAAGATGAAGAAGATGAAGAAGAAGAAGATGAAGAAGAAGAAGAAGATGAAGAAGAAGAAGATGAAGAAGAAGAAGAAGATGAAGAAGAAGAAGATGAAGAAGAAGAAGATGAAGAAGAAGAAGATGATGATGAAGAAGATGAAGAAGAAGAAGAAGATGAAGAACAAGAAGATGAAGAAGAAGAAGAAGAAGACAATATAGAAGAAGAAGAAGATATAGAAGAAGATATAGAAGAAGAAGATATAGAAGAAGATATAGAAGAAGAAGAAGAAGATATAGAAGATAAAGAAGAAGAAGAAGAAGAAGAAGAAGAAGTATATACAGTACTGAACAAAATTCTGGACACAACTTCTCTTTCCACCTTTTTTTTTTAAAGGAACATCCCCACATAATCACTTGCTGTTGTTACTTGGAAAAAAAGATGTTTCTTGCATCATTTACCCTCAAAACAAGTGTTGGAAGCTATTTAAGGCCAATTCGAATAGTCAGCTCGAATAATGAGCTCGAATACCGACTCGAATAGTGAGCTCGAAGTCCGAGGTCGAATCGAATAGTAAAAATTATTCGACTCGAATATTCGACTGACCTCGAATAATTTACTATTCGAATTCTACCAAACTCGAATTTTAAAAAGGGGTATTTGAGCACCACTAATTGTGAATGTAAACATGGTAATACTTCAGACATCATCATCATACATCAGTCATTTTCCCACATTTTGCTACTGAATGCAGTAACTCATTGAGAATGGAGGCCATTGTGCTGACTGGGAATGTTCAGATTGTGAATGACGGCTTGGGGACAATAAATGTGTACCGCCAATTATAGAGTGTTCAGATACACACAGCGATATGTTGTTTCCATGGTTACCTCATGGCAACAAGCTGAAGCTGAGCCTTCTCAGCTGGGTTCAGTGGAACATAAAGTAACTTTCACTAGCTGACTAGAACAAAACAGGTAGCAATCACCAACTGCAAAGCTCACTGTTTTCCTGTGTTGGCTAAGCTACTTTCACGCTGAAGAATCCTGAAAAATAGGATCACAGCGGTGATGTAATGTTGCATCGCAATCTATTGTAGGGCAGTATACAGTCCATAAACTTTATGCTTGCACTGCGCATGTCGCCCTGGGAACGTACTGTATGCTGTGTTATACCTTTGGAAATCGTTGCACCTGACTGTTGACTGTTGGATCCCAGTGACAATGACGAGCGTTCCCCAATCCATCTTCCAGTGGGCGGGTACACACGAGAGCACATGACGGGCGCGAACGGAAAGTCAAGTAATTGCGGTACTTTGCACAGAATTGTCGGGGATCCTAAATATCTGATCAGCTGTGGATCTGCTGTCGTTATCGCTGCGCACCGCCAAACATCATTCGCGTAATCTCGCGGCTGTACCTACTTTGAGAGATCGCAGAAAGGATTGCACATCACTAAACAAATTGTCTGTCGACGGAAAAAAACATTTTCGGTGGGTGACGAAAGCAAAGCTTGAAGGGATCAACCTCCGCTTCCATCAACATGTAAGCAGTTATTTTTAACAACGGTACTGGCATTTCCTGTCATTTGGATAAACGCTGCAGTAGATTTCGTCATCTCATCTCAGCCTGGAGGCTACATGTAGCGTTCAGTAACAACTACTTTCGGCATTTCAGTTTCTCCCTACATGGAGTAAAATACAACATGACAACGAAATGTAGAGAACTGCCGCCAAAGGTTGCCAAAAGGTGTTCTGTTTTGTACCAGAAAAGCAAATGGCATTGGCTAAATGAGCAGCCACCGCTGCTGCCCTTACATGCCTATGTGAGCCAGGCCTCAGACAATCACCTTAGCCCAAAAAAGGCTGAAAGGGGCCTTAGGCAAGATAGCAGTTTTTGCCAATTGCTGATGATCACCTGACTTTTTTAGTATGACATGTTGGGGGCTAGCGTCTACCAGGCCCTTAGACTTTCTGAAGGAGAGGGTTATAAGCTAGAGTTACCCTTTAACAAAGTGGGCTGCTTCTGCGCCATTCTGTCCCAGTCCCACTGTGCCTGGAGATGTTAATTAGTGAAGTCTGGGCAGCAGCATAAGAAACAGGGGTGACAAAGAAAGCTAAGAGGGCTGCACTAATTTGCCTAGCAGAGAAAGTTCACCAACTTTATGATGTGCCTGAAATATGATGGGAAGAGACAGATGCCAGTTGAAGAGCACGGTCGGTAGAGACCCTCGCTGCTCGCGTCTCTCCAGCTGCTCCCAGACCTCAAGACGAATCTATAATGAGTGGCAGTGCGCTTAAGCTGTTCTTTTGTATCCTTAGAAACGGGCTTTCATGCCATTGTGTCGCAGACCTCCGTGTCGCCCCATGGAATAAACCGCTGGTCTTATCACAATCTATTACCGGGGAATAAAGACAGGGCTGCGTTCACACTGAAGAAATCCAAGTGAACTACGAGTCAACCCAATTATTTCTCCGCCAGCTAAAAATACGCTCTCACAAAACACATTCAGGAGCGCATCTGCATTAGTAGGCTTGGGGATTAGCTTCAGACGAGCAACAGGATCGGAGTACACAATGGCAGCTTCTGCTCAGAGAGGCCTGCAGGCTCCGGTTACTCTTCTGAATGTGAAGCCTGAGTGGGGACAAGGTCGCAAAACCTTTTATTATGTATAGGGATGGTCGGAAATGACAGTTTCCGATTCTGAGGAAATGATTTCTGCCAATACCAATAACCAATTCCGTGGATTTCAGATTTCCATTTTCCGATTCCGATTTTCCGACAAGTCTTTATTTTGTTTGTTTTTTTGCATTCTCTGACTGGCCAAATACTTCCGAGTTAACTTTGCCTTCTCAGATTGGTCCAGTGCTTCCCGAGTTCTGTGATTGGGCTAACTACTATACTGACTTGTGCTAAATATGCAGTATTTCTGCAGAAATCCAATTTCTGATTTCCGATCGGAAATTCAAAAAATTCATTTTTGCAGAATTTGAATGAGCATCCCTAATAATGAACCCTAACTTTGAAGGTCTCTTTTATACAGGGACAATGACATGCATATAATTCTAGCTTGTATGCAAATGTACTACAAATTCTGTGCGGCTCAGGCTGTTCAAACGCTCGACCTACTCAATCTGAATGGCCCAATGCACACTGCGTACAATTTTCATGTAACTGCATGATACCATATTGGATCAATTCTCTGCTGGCTGCTGACTGTTAGTGAGAGCAGGGTCAGACTTGCTGCAGATATATAGGGAAAGCATTAGCTAGGCCTGTGTTCTTGTTCCTCACTTGCTGTGAAAGCACCCCAAACAGCCCTTTTGAGAGTTAACACATCGGTCTCCTGTGTGCACACTACTGCTGTTGTCTCATTAAGTTGCAGGCACAGAAGCACTCCAATGCATTATTATTTCAGTGTATTCTGATAGTACTATTGCATTTCTCTGTGTGAGACACTCTACAGCCCACTGACACCCAGAGCTGTGCATGTCGTCATTTCTGCCCATTAGGGTTTAAAACCCGACTTTGCGTCAACTACATAATTTTTGGTGAGACGTTTGGCATGTATCCCCCTCCGGCATGCCACAGTCCAGGTGTTAGACCCCTTGAAATAACTTTTTCATCACTTTTGTGGCCAGAAACAGTCTTTGTAGGTTTTAAAATTCACCTGCCCATTGAAGTCTATGGATTAAGATTTGCCTGTTCACGAACATATTGCTGAAATTCACATTCGCCAATGGAAAATTCTATGTTCGCGACATCTCTAGAGGTGACTACAATTCGCAGTGGGGTATAGGCAGGAGGTTAGTGTTAGGTATAGGTAAGGGGTAGGGTAAGGTTAGGTTTAGATAAGGGGGGGGGGGGGGGAGTAAAGCCGGGTACACACATCCAATAATGATTGGCCAATTTTTCCACCTCCATGTTGTATGAGAGTTTACCTACCCAATCTGCTCATAGTATTGAAAATCTGTTGGCCCTGATACTACATTTCCAAGGTGAAGAATTAAATCTAGCTTTACTTACCTAGGGCTTCTACCAGCCCCTAGAGGTCACATGTGTTCCTTGCCGCAGCTCCGCTCTTCCCCTGGGTCCCCCTGGCAGCAGGGCCGGTTCAAGTAACAATTGGGCCCTAGGGCAAAATTAACCTGGGGGCCCCCCAACAGACACCCCCCCCCCCCGACCAAAAAGCGCCATTAGAGGCCCTTTGTTGCAGCCAAATTTCCCTCCTGAGCTGGCTGATGACCCTCCCTCAATCACCTCCCAACTTAACAGACTCTGCAGAGTCCCTGGGGAGCAACAGTTAAGATGGAGGAGGGACTCCTTGGGGGCCCCTACAGGCTCTGGGGCCCTGGGGCAATTGCCCATTTTTTCCTATGGTAGCTCCGGCCCTGCCTGGCAGCCTCTAAGGCTTTGTTCACATCTAAAATTGAAATCGCAGATGGCCACGTTTTGCGATTTTGTGTGATTTTTTTTCCCCTCCCGGCGCTCACCCTCATGCTATGATTTTTTGTAAAAGGCTTTTCAAAGCGCTTTTGCAGAGCGATTTGTTTTTTTTACTTCCTGAACGCAATCGCCACACAAAGCGATTTTCTGAGCATTTTGTGTTTTTCTTATACCTTCCATTGTAGCAAAAACTAAAAATGGTACAGGCAACGCTTTGAAAACAGAGGAAACGTGCTGATATGAACTATCCCAAGGATTTATTGCACAAGCGATTTTAGGGCATTTAAAAAAAAACAAAATAACCACAAAATGCCCCAGGTGTGAGGAAGCCCTAAAGGATCGGTGACATATTTTTCCTGTGACCTAGGCGCAATCGCACAGGACGGGGGCACGCCAGCACATGCACAGAAGACGCCGACCCATAGGGGGTCGCCTGTCCTTCACAGGCTGCCAGCGGGACCAGTTCCAGGTTAGGTGGAGTTTTTGAAAAAGATTTGGTATGGTCGAGATCATTTCACTGGGCAGAAATACCAGAAAGTGTGGCCTCATCAGTGTAATAAAATAAGAGGATGTTTTTCTACTTCAGGGATGCCTATCCTGTGATGGAGGCCAAGTGGAATTGCATTTCAGGTAGACAGTTTGGAGACCACAGACTGACCAACAACTTGCAACAGGAAACACTAATCTCAGTGCAAGGAATATGATTTTAGAATAGCGGTCATAAACAGCTTCACTTTCGTCAGGGTTCAGTAGAGGACAATAGTTGGAAAAGCTCTTCACAAGTTCTTGCTATATACCAGTGACACTCATGCTGTGCCTGAGGACTGCTGGCAACCAGAGCTGTCCTTATCAGCTTCCAAGTGTTATCAGCCCTTCACACTTCCCTAGCAGAAGAGGTGCCAGCAGTACCCTCTGTGCTGATTGTTGCTGTGCTAAAGGAATGTGCCAGTGATTTCAGTCCAGAGGATAAATATTTGTCTGTTTTTAAAGTGGATTGAAAGTGGATCTATAGTCTGTGTCAGGAAAGTTAAAGCAACCTGAGCATGAGCTCCTGGGTTCCCCTAAGTTCAAACAACCTATCAAACAAAGCTCCCGCTAAGGCACAGAACATTTTTATTGCTTGCACTGTTCTCCTGGCGGACTAAAAGCGCCAGAGTTCCAGCCACTAGGATACGCTCTATAGGCAGCAGCAGTGTTATGGAGTCTTGCCCAAGCCCCAACCCCAGCCCCGGCTAAAGAATAATTGTAAATGGTATGTTTTTTTTTTTTTCGGGGGGGGTGTTGGTTGTAAGGACTCACTTATGGGTGCTGCTCCACAGCACCCCCCCTTCCCATATGCTCCATCTTCTGTGGTGTCCCTATGCCGCAGATCAAATTACCGGCCAGCAGATATAATTGCATTATTTGAATACATCTCCCAACATGCACTGCACCAGCCAGGGCTGTGTGGCACCACCGCGGGTACTTCGAGTTGTGGTACTGGGGTACATTGGCAGAGAAGACAGGGGCCATCATATAGGGAATCAGGAAATTTCAGCGCCTGGGGCTATTGAACTATGTGGGCGCCCCATGCAAAATATCGGCTATTGGGCGCCAAAGAAGAGATTTGGGCACCCAATAAATAGCAGGCCCCGGATCCCTCCAACCGAAATTTTTTACTTTGAGAATTAGTGTTTTGATAAATATCATTTTGAAGTTTGTTTTGAGAATTATAATATCGTAAATTATTGTTTTGAACTTTATCTTAGAAATGTATCATTTTTTTTTAATTAACATTATTTCCAGCAGAGAAAGAGGGTTTTAGGGTTAGATGTCAGGAAGGGGGATTTTAGGGTTGGGCACTACTGGGGGGGGGGGGGGGGGGGGGAAGGGGTCTTAGGGTAAGGTACCACCAGTGGGATCCTAGGACTGGACACCACCAGGGGGGGTCTTAGGTCTAGCCACCCCAGGAGGGTGTCTTTAGGTTAGGCACCACCAGGGGGATTAGGGTTAGGCAGCGGTAGAGGGAGTGTTCTGTGTAAGAGTAGGGTTAGGTTTAGTTGTATTAAAATATTGGAAATATTTACCAATGTTTTACTATCATAGTTACATATTTATTTTGGTTGAAAAAAGACATACGTCCATCGAGTTCAACCAGTATAACGTTATTACGTTATTACGACTGTTAATATATTTTTGTTTTTTGTTATAGGCGATATCTTTTGCGATATTATTACTCTTATTTTAGCATATTCATTATTCTATCTCAGATAAAGATGAAGAAACGATAAAAATATTGTTATAGACAATATCTTAACATTTCGGCTATGCCCCAAGCCCTTTTTTTTCCCTGTGCCCTTATTTGATGTATTCATCATATAGATAACAACAACAACAACAACAAATAACATTTGTAAAGCGCTTTTCTCCCGTGGGACTCAAAGCGCATAAGCATGGCTCCGACCATCGTGGTACAGGGGAAGAATTTTATAAATCTGGAAATGCCAGGCTAAACAGGTGGCTTTTCAGTCTGGATTTGAATAGCTCCAGGGATGGTGCTGTCTTTACTGGGTGTGGTAGGGAGTTCCAAAGAGTAGGGGCAGCATGACAGAAGGCTCTGTCTCCAGATTTTTTGAGGTGCACTCTGGGAGTGACCAAGTTTATAGAACTTGCTGATCTGAGGTTGTGAGAGGTGTGGTGCAGCTTCAGCAAGTCCTTCATGTATCCAGGGCCCAGATTGTGCAGGGATTTGAATGTCAGCAGTCCAATCTTGAAGAGTATTCTCCATTGTACTGGTAGCCAGTGCAGTGAGCGAAGGATCGGTGTAATGTGACAGTGGCGAGGCTGGTTTGTTAGCAATCTGGCAGCAGCATTCTGCACTAATTGCAGGCGACGCAAGTCTTTTTTGGGGAGGCCAGCATAAAGGGCATTGCAGTAGTCCAGCCGTGATGTGATGAAGGCGTGGACTAGGGTTTGAAGATCCTCTGGGGGAATCAGATGTTTAATCTTTGCAATGTTCTTCAGATGAAAGAAGGAAGATTTAACTACAGATGAAATTTGGTTTCTGAAACTCAATTCCCCATCGATTAGTACGCCAAGGCTGCGCACAAGGTTGGAGCTGTTTATGTCTGAATTCCCAATCCTGATTGGTGTTGCTTTAGGATAGAGCTGTTTTGATGGCGAGCACTGGCTTTGGACAAACAGGACCTCAGTTTTGTCAGCATTCAGTTTCAACCAGTTATCATTCATCCATGCCTGAAGCTCAGCTAAGCAAGAGTTTATTTTTGGGGTAGGGTCTGTTCCACCAGGTTTGAAGGACAGGTATAGCTGTGTGTCATCGGCGTAGCAGTGGTACGTCAGGCCATGTCGTTGGATAAGTGTACCGAGTGGCAACATGTAGATTGCAAACAGCAGAGGGGATAGGATTGATCCTTGTGGCACTCCGAATTGTAGAGGTGCAGGTTTGGACATTATAGGTCCTAGGGATACTCTCTGTGTTCTGTCAGTCAGGAATGATCTGAACCACTGGAGGACTGATCCACTGATGCCACAGTACTCCTGCAGTCTGTTAAGCAGGATTTCATGGTCAATTGTATCAAAAGCAGCTGAGAGATCCAACAGGATTAGGATGGAGCATTCCCCTCTGTCCCTTGCCATGAGCAGATCGTTGCAGACTTGGATGAGGGCTGTTTCACAGCTGTGGTGTTTCTTAAAGCCAGATTGTAGAGGGCTGTTTCACAGCTGTGGTGTTTCTTAAAGCCAGATTGTAGAGGGTCCAGGATGTTGTTTACTGACAGCCTGGTTTCAAGTTGCAGATAGACAGCCTTTTCAATAACTTTACCTAAGAAGGGGAGGTTGGAGACAGGTCTGTAGCTGCTCATAGCATCTGGATCCATGGAAGGTTTTTTGAGAAGGGGCTTGATGATTCCTTCTTTTAGAGAGGTAGGAAACCTCCCTGCTTGCAGAGAGCAATTTACTATTTTGTGAAATGCTGGACCAAGCAGGTCAGGGCATTTCAGCATATGTTTAGTTGGTCCAGGGTCCAGGTCGCAGGTTGTCTGGTGGAGACGACAGAGGGTGTCTGAGATCTCTTCCTCACTAATACTTTTGAAATCAGTCCAGGGTGTTAGGTTGTTTTTGCAGCTATTTCCATTAGTTGCATGAGTCTTGGGTGCTGTGGACTGAATGAGAGACCGAATAGAAGATACTTTGTCAGCAAAGTAGCAGGCAAATTTCTCACATAGCTCCTTTGAGGGAGTTATAGTGGGTTTTAGACAGGATGGATTACATAGTCTATCAACTGTGCGGAATAGTTGGGCTGGTCTGTTGGCGGCCTTTGCGATCTCCTGTGATAGGTAGGAGGATTTTTTCTTGGTGATCGCATTTTGGTAGCTTTCCCGGTGAGAGACAAGGGTGTGTTTATCTTTTGAATTCTGAGATTTTCGCCACTTCCTTTCTAGTCTGCGCACTTCTTTCTTTAGGTCCTTTAGTGAGCTGTCAAACCACCGTGCATGGTGAAGTGGTGTAGATCGTTTGATGCGAACTGGAGCGAGGGCGTCATAGGCAGATGACACTGCATGGTTGTAAATCAGGACCATGGAGTCTGGGTCTGCGCAATGATTATAGATGGGAGGCTACAGACCCCTGTAGGTAAGTGCAGGTAAGTGTAGGTAATGCTGCAGAAGATCTCAGCACTACATAAATACTACTACTACTGATAATAATCTGTGTATGGTGTCTTTATATGCTGTACTAACTCATCACACCAGTAGGTGGTGCTGTAGAGGATCGCTGGTCAAACATAAACAGTTAAAAACCTGCTTGCTGAAGGAAGTGGAACCCACTTGTGTTCATGTCTCAGATTTGGATTTCTGTTTCAACTTGAAACTTCAATAAATGATTATAGAAAAATAAAACAAGTGCAGTATGTCCCAGTTTTACATATGGCCTAGTTTCCTTACAAGGGCAAAAGCATGCCATCTGCCTATTGGGAACATGTATTATTTTTCCCATGCTGGAGTCTGTGAGAATCTGTGGTTACAGATTATTTTCCGTCTACAGCTATCTTCAGGATGAATCACTCTATTTGGCTTATCTCATCGCTCTTCTATTTACCAGAAATTTGACTGCAAACCCCGAACAAACTTTACACTTTAAGACCAAATGACATCCCATCTGCCAGACATGAACTCTCTTCTGTTGTATGGAGAGGGGAGGGGGAGGATGACTGCGTATGAACCAGTTCTGATGTGACTGGCTGATAGTTGTATGTTCCAACATCTGGGAACTCTGCAGATTAGACCGGTATTTCCAGCTAATGAGCCTCATTATTGGCCCTCCAGCTCCATTTCCTAAAGCTAAGACCCTTCCTCATGTATGACTTCCTTCTCAGCCCTTTCAAGCATTGAAGCCTGCCGAGAGTCAGTAATAAAACCAGAACATCACGCTTCCCTCTCTGTTACTTCTCTGAGGGAGAGCAGTGGCTCACATCCTGCAAGTGACCATAATGGCTTCACTTGTTGTGAGGAAGACAAGCAGCTCGGGGTGACCCAAAACCACAAGGAGAGTATAGGGGACTAAAAGAGACCCAAAAGCCATCCTACTAAAAAGCAATGCTTAGGTTGGTTTGCCTTCTTAAAACAGAAGGAATTTACAATAATTCAGCTAAGTGAACATCTGTGGTGGTTACCCACAATTCACCACAACTGAATATGCAAATGATCTCTTTATGCCCCTGAAAGCAAGGTTAACATCCAGAACCGCTGGTGTCTAGCAAGCCTATAGTTTTAAATTTTACAGAGCCACATCAACCCCACATGCAGACAGCCTGTTTCAGACTTTTGGTCCTCATTAGTGCATGGCAGGGATTGATAGGGCTCTGTGGTTTAGGGCTTGGACCAGTACAACACAGCTCGGGGTGACTCAAAACCACAAGGAGAGTATAGGGGACTAAAAGAGACCAAAAAGCCCTCCTACTACTTAAAATAATACATGCTACCATAATTAAAACTCATGTATTTTATTTTCCTATTTGTCTCGGTTATTACACCATTTAAATTATGTCCCTATTACAATGTATGGTGTCGATATTTTATTTGGAAATAAAGGTGCATTTTTTCAGTTTTGCGTCCATTACTTATTACAAGCCCATAATTTAAAAAATAACAGTAATATACTTTACTACATACATATTAAAAAAGTTCAGTCCCTAAGGTAACTATTTTTGTAATTTTTTTTATTGTATATTTTTTATTTATTTGTTGCTGTTTTTTGCAAAAAAAAAAATTATGTGTACCTATTGGGGAGTATGGGAGGTAAGGGGCTAATTTTAAAAATAAAAAAATGTCATTATCTGGAAATTTTTATTTCCAGATGTAATTTTACTATTTGGCCACAATGTGCCCTCGCAGCTTACTTCTGCATGCGAAAAGTTCCTCTGCAAAGCGGAAGTAATGAGTGGATGGGACAGGAGGGGATTTGTGAAAGACAGAGCCGTCGTTGACGGTGTCGGTCTTTCATACGGGGATTAGATCAATGAATGGGAACTTGGTTCCCATTTATTGATCTCCGGGCTAACAGAAGGCGTCGGAAGCGAGTGCGGGAGTGCGCGTGATCACAAGCACCAGGCAGAAGCAGCAGTGTAGCCTATCTGGACAGCTATATCTGTCCAGGTAGGATTAAGTGTGTCACAGGAGCCTTAGTGGTCAGACCGCAAAATGCCTTCCAAACGGTGCCAGTGCATGGATCGTGCGAACTCTGGTCGCAGTCAATGCGTAGGAACTGTTGGGAATTGGCCGCAGACAAACCAGAAGGGAGCCTGTGGGGTTACGGTAATTACAACTTTACACACTATTTCAGGGTATAACTGCCACCACCTCTGTTTTCTGAGACAGAGGAACTCACTAGCTGGTTATTTCTCGACCTGCAATTAAAAACGGTTAAACACACTCTATTCTGTCTAGATATCAACAATAGTAGCGTCTCTTCAGAAGTCTGGTTTAGTTGTGCGGCTGATAAGCAGGGTAGCGGAGCAGTGAATGACTTTGATGAAGTCTTTTATTCACGGCAATATAAATAATTAATATATACAGACAATTATTAAAATCAACAATTATTGAAACATTAACCCCCTTGGCGGTATGAAAAATACCGCCAGGGGGAAGCGCAACAGTTTTTTTTATTTTTTTTTTTTTTTTATCATGTAGCGAGCCGAGGGCTCGCTACATGATAGCCGCTGCTCAGCGGCATCCCCCCAGCCCCGCCGATCGCCTCCGGCGATAGGCGATCAGGAAATCCCGTTCAAAGAACGGGATTTCCTGGAGGGCTTCCCCCGTCGCCATGGCGACGGGGCGGGATGACGTCACCGACGTCACTGACGTCGGGACGTCATTGGGAGTCCCGGGCCACCCCTCGGCGCTGCCTGGCACTGATTGGCCAGGCAGCGCTGGGGTCTGGAGGGGGGGGGGGGCCCGCGCCGCAGCAGATAGCGGCGATCGCAAAGGGGCCGGCGGCGATCAGAGTGCTGGCGCAGCTAGCAAAGTGCTAGCTGCGTCCAGCAAAAAAAAAATTATTAAAATCGGCCCAGCAGGGCCTGAGCGGCACCCTCCGGCGGCTTACCCCGTGTCACACACGGGGTTACCGCTAAGGAGGTTAATAGCCAGTATGAAATAAAAAAAGGAGAAAATACTTAGGGTTTGTGGAAATATGTCCGTTCTGGGAAAACTTGTAGAGTTCCTTTTGTTCAGTTTCAGCAAAGTTTAAAATCCAAGCAAACTGGAAAATGTCCTTTGTTCAGTTCAGACAAGATGGCCGATCAAGATGGCCGCTAGCCATGTGTCCTTTGTTTCAGCTCAGACAAGATGGCTGCCAACCACATGGTCCCCTGGCTGGCAGTGTGCTCTCGTGAAGGTGGAATTTGGAGGACTGCAAGCCCGCCTGCCAGCCATGTGGTTTTGATGAAGCTGGTTTCGGGGTGTCGCAATGCCGGCCCCCTCTCAGTTACCCACCAATGACAGTTCATTCCCTCTGAGAGATTTTAGGTTTTAAACTTACAAACTGCCGTACCTCACAAATGATACACGTTATATTTAGGGGGATAACAGATTCATACTTGTCGGAAAATACAGATTAATATGACATCAGACATGGCTAGGGCAGCGGGTCCAGTTCTTGAGAAGGGTCATACCTCAATAACCGGACGGACTATCACAATGAATTTCATATCAGCACGATGGCCAGATTTTACCGAACAAGACGATATGAATTTCATAGCTGTGCGATATACGGTTTTCGTATACTGACACGAAATCATACCACCCATGCTTTCTTATTCTGTTTATCTGGCTCCGGCCAGTCTGGGGAAAAAGCAGTGCTTTGAATAGCCCCCTGCTGGGATTAGCTTCCTGAACTCAAGGGTTTGTTCCTGCTCATTAGCATATCAAAAGAGCCATCCTGCAATTAAGCTGATGCTATTTCTCTGCTGAGAAAAGACTGTAGTTGCTCCTACACAATCAATCCAGATTCTATTGATCTGAACCGCAATCGATGCAGAGAATCGAGTGCGATCGCTTTTTCTTCACGGGCGGTTCCAGGACGCGTCTGCGGCCCCGCAACCGTCCGTGACAGAGTGGTTAAACGGGGAAGCCAGCGTTGCACCGAGGGCACCGGGAGAGGAGAGGGAAGGCTTTATAGGACCCAGAGCCTTTCCTCTCCTTAGTCAAGTATCTGGTTTCTTTTTTTTTATTTCAAGTCTCCCATTAGCTTTAAATAGAGGAGGTGGTTATGTGTAGAAGAAGATACAGTGGGGTGTATGCACTAAACTGTGGTAATCAGAATAATAGTTAAGTTTTACCGTACGATGAGTAGTAGAGCAGAATGCACTATATTACATTCAATGCATTACGCTCTACTCATCATGCAGTACGATTTTACCCATGTTATTCTGCTTATCACAGTTCAGTGAATACACCACAGTGTGTCTAAAATAAAATAAATAAAATGTTTCCTTGAATAAAATGGCGATTATTTTCCATACAACCCTCGTAGCACTGATTGTTATAAGGGACATGATAATGGCTGGACACCTGATAAGAAAGCTGTTGATGTAGGGGGACTTAACCACTTGACCACTACAGGTGGGGTGGTGTTTCCCTTATGGACCAGAGCAAAAGGCCAGCGCCCAAATTACTATAAAAACAGCATAATTTGGCCACCAGCAATAGATGGCAGTTGAATTACTTCTTTCCCTGAGTCCATGGCGGCCTGGAGGGGGAATAGTAATTTACGCAGCCAGGACTTTTGCAGGAGCAGGGTAAGCTGTTTTTCAGTTTCACCCTGCGCCAAAATCTCCCAGGGCCGTTTTTGCATGTGTGCCTGCCTTTCTCCTCTGCATTGAATGTATTTGTCCAATTTTCCTTAAAATGAAAATATGAATTTTCTTACATCCGTAGGTTTGTGGTGGGAGGTTCAATTCCATAGCTATACAGCTGTACTGTACAGAAAGGCCTCAGCATGCTGTACACTGTGCGTCTGTGAGTGGGCGAGTGGGAAAACTTCAATTCATGCATGAAAATCAGCCTAAAAAATACACAGATACACAACAACTGAATCCAGAGAACTGAAAAACAGACGTCACAATATGAGCTCTTGCTTCCATACACTATGGATTCCCCCACAAAAATCAAGCTGGAACAGACAAATCCCATGCGAGAGATGAATATTTATTAAGTGAAGGGCAAATAAGATAAGAAAACCAGTCTACCTGCAAAACTGCTTCTTGCGCATCCTATAATCAGTAAGCGGAACTAGCGGTGCATAAAATAATATTGATGTGCAGAGAGCTAGTGCTGGCTACAAAATACCATCCTTCTCTGGGTTTAGAATGCTCAGGCAATAATTAAATAGAACCAGTTAAAATCAGGGCCGGATTTGTACTCTTTACCGCCCTAGGCCACTGTCACCAGCCGCCCCCCTTCAGTATAGGTAGCGAGATGACCCCTCCCCTCCAGTATACGTAGCCAGGTGACCCCTCCCCCTTCCCTCTAGTATAGGTAACCTGTTGACCCCCACCTTAGTATAGGTAGCCAGATGACCCCTACCCCTTCTCCTCCAGTATAGTTGGCCAGATGACCCCTCCCCCCTCTAGTATAGATAGCCAGATGACCCCTCCCCCCTTTCCCTCCAGTATGGTTAGCCAGATGACTCCCTTAATGCCTCCTTTTCCCACCCCCCTTTCAGTATAGGTAGCCAGCTCACCTTCACACCACAGCAGCCATCAGTGTTACTCATTTCTCCGCTCATCTCCGGTGCAGAAGCTTCCTCTTTCTTTCCGTCCATAGCTGCTGGCCACAATGCAAACGTGCAGAGAGCAAGGAGGCTGCTGCACAGGCGGCTAGCAGTAGAGTACCATGGTCAGGCGCAGGGGCGTAGCTAGAAATGACTGGGCCCCATAGCAAATTTTTTGTATGGGCCCCCCCACCCCCGCCCCCACCCCCGCTGCCTCCCCCCCAACGACCTTCCAACCCAACGCACCTCTCGGACCTCCCACCCAAACATTTCTCCAGAAAATAATCACTATGTGTGGACCAGTCACCAGAATATAATCACTATGTGGGGAGCAGTCACCAGAAAATAATCGTTATGTGCGCAGCATTCACCAGAAAATAGTCGCTATGTGGGGAGCAGTCACCAGTAAACAATCGTTATGTGGGGAGCAGTCACCAGAAAATAATCGTTGTGGGGAGCAGTCACCAGAAAATAATCGTTATGTGGGGAGCAGTCACCAGATAATAGTTATGTGGGGAGCAATCACCAGAAAATAATCGCTATGTGGGGAGCAGTCACCAGAAAATAATCGTTATGTGCGGAGCAGTCACCAGATAATAATCGCTATGTGGGGAGCAGTCACCAGAAAATAATCGTTATGTGGGGAGCATTAACCAGAAAATAATCGTTATGTGGGGAGCAGTCACCAGAAAATAATCGCTATGTGGGGACCAGTCACCAGAAAATAATCACTATGTGGGGAGCAGTCACCAGATAATAATCGTTATGTGGGAAGCAGTCACCAGATAATCGTTATGTGGGGAGCAGTCACCAGATAATAATCGCTATGTGGGGAGCAGTCACCAGAAAATAATCGTTATGTGGGAAGCAGTCACCAGAAAATAATCGTTATGTGGGAAGCAGTCACCAGAAAATAATCGTTATGTGGGGAGCAGTCACCAGAAAATAATCGTTATGTGGGGAGCAGTCACCAGAAAATAATCGTTATGTGGGGAGCAGTCACCAGAAAATAATCGTTATGTGGGGAGCAGTCACCAGAAAATAATCGCTATGTGGGAGCAATCACCAGAAAATAATCGTTATGTGGGGACTGGGGAGCAATCACCAGAAAATAATCGTTATGTGGGGAGCAATCACCAGAAAATAATCGTTATGTGGGGAGCAGCCACCAGAAAATAATCGTTATGTGGGGAGCAGTCACCAGACAATAATCACTATGTGGGGAGCAGTCACCAGACAATAATCACTATGTGGGGAGCAGTCACCAGACAATAATCACTATGTGGGGAGCAGTCACCAGACAATAATCACTATGTGGGGAGCAGTCACCAGATAATCACTATGTGGGGAGCAGTCACCAGATAATCACTATGTGGGGAGCAGTCACCAGATAATCACTATGTGGGGAGCAGTCACCAGATAATCACTATGTGGGGAGCAGTCATCAGATAATCACTATGTGGGGAGCAGTCACCAGATAATCAATATGTGGGGAGCAGTCACCAGATAATAATCGCTATGTGGGGAGCAGTCACCAGAAAATAATCGTTATGTGGGGAGCAGTCACCAGAAAATAATCGTTATGTGGGGAGCAGCCACCAGAAAATAATCGTTATGTGGGGAGCAGCCACCAGAAAATAATCGTTATGTGGGGAGCATTCACATAATTGTTAAGTGCGCAGAAAATAAACCACCCCCCCACAGCAGCCAGTCACATGTAGCATCATGGCCGCCGGCCAGGTATGGGTGGCGGTCGGCAGAAGCCAGCAACTCTCTCTCCCCATCCCCCTCCCCACAGCAACCAGCACCTCTCTCTCCCCCATCCCCCCCCCCCCACACACACAGCAGCCAGCACCTTTCTCTCCCCCATCCCCACACACAGCAGCCAGCACCTTCCTCTCCCCCATCCACCCACACAGCAGCCAGCGCCTTTCTCTCCCCATCCCCCCACACAGCAGCCAGCACCTTTCTCTCCCCCATCCCCCCCACCCACAGCAGCCAGCACCTCCCCCCCAGCAGCCAGCACCTCTCTCCCCCCCCCCCCCCCCCCACAGCAGCCAGCCACTCTCTCCACCCCCCCTGCCAGCAACTCTCTCCACCCCCCCTGCCAGCAACTCTCTCCCCCCCCCCCCCCCCAGCAGCCAGCAACTCTCTCCACCTCCCTGCCAGCAACTCTCTCCACCCCCCCTGCCAGCAACTCTCTCCACCCCCCCTGCCAGCAGCAGCAACTCTCTCTCTTCCCTGCCCTATCCCCCCCAGCACCAGGTGGCCAGGTATGGGTGGCAGCAGCAGGCAGCAAGCAAGCCCCCCGGGCCGGCCACATCACCCACCCACCTCCGTCCACTGCAGGCAGCAGCACCAGCCGGCACCAGTGAGGCACGCGTCGCCCCACACAAAGTACTTACAAATGGCTGCAGCTGCCTTGTCAGCTTGCGTGGGACGGTGGGGTGGGGTCGGGTCGCTGTGCTCCGCTCTCCTCCTCGGTCCGCTCCCTCCTGCTCCTGGTCGCAGCCAGTCACCACGAGGTCTGACTGCCGGAGAGAATGAGTCACTCGCTGACTCCTCCTGCTCTCACCTCCTTCTGCCTCCCTGGCTGGCCGGAACTATACAGTAAGTGTTGGCCCGGCAGCCAGGGAGGATCAATGCGCTGCTACGTGGTCCCCCTCCTCACCAGCCACCTTATCAGTGGAGGGGGGCCGTGGGAGGGCGCGCGCCGCTGTTTTAAAATTATGGGGGGGGGGGGGGCCCGGACAGGACGGGATCATTTAAAAAAAGAAGAAAAAAAAAAGTCCACTGACTCTGCACGGGCCCCTGTGGCGTAGGGATACCGCGGGCCCCGTAGCAACGCTATGGCGGCTATCCCCATTGCTACGCCACTGGTCAGGCGCTAGCCTGATCTCCCTGCATTGCAGCATTTGCAAGCTTGCAAATGTTGCATCAGTTTTGCCTGCTGCTTTGGTGCCCTTGCTCCTGTGGTGCCCTAGGCCATGACCTAGGTGGCCTTGGCTTAAATCCAGCCCTGGTTAAAATATGTATTTGTAACACTTTGAATGTTTACTCTAATAATGTTTATCCTCCTGGAGGAGATCTTTGCTCTGTTTTTAAAGGACACATGAACTGAGAGGGATATGGAGGCTGCCATATTTACTTCCTTTTAAACAATAGCAGTTACCTGGCTGTCCTGCTGATTCCCTGCCTCTACTACTTTTAGCCATAGACCTTGAACAAGCATGCAGCAGATCAGATGTTTCTGACTGAAGTCTGACTAGATTAGCTGCATGCTGTTTCAGGTGGGTGATCCAGACACTATGAATGCATGAAAGATCTGCAGGTTGCCAGGCAACTGTAACTCCTTGGTTACAGGAACTGTAACCAAGGATTGAACATGATCCCAATCAGTAGCTGATACTCCCTTTGATTTGCGTGATTTGCCTGCACAGTAGAGCGGACCCGATCAGGCTCGTCTATTTCCACCGGAGCCAGATTGGAAAGCCGCTACTGCTCCTGCACTGGATCGCGGTAAGTAAATATTTACCTTGCCGTTGTTTGGGGGTTTCCAGCGCTGGATTGCCGCAGCTTAGGAGGACAGAGTAAGCCTCATTAGGATCCAGAGGCCTCCCCTCCCGAGGTAAGTATTCCCTGGGGGAGGGGGGGGGGGGGGGTTCTACCAAATTTTCTTTAAGGTGAAAAGTAAGTAAGCTTTGTGAATGAACCCCAAGGAAAGATAAATCATGAGTTAAAAAAGGTAAGGAGAGAAATCAAAAGAGAAATACCTAAAGACAACTAAGGTTTGTGAATCAGCCGTCATGCGATCTTGTGTTTCCTAATAAAAAGGCTTACAGGACTTTATTGCAGAACCGGCAAGCAGGGGCGTAGCAATAGGGGTTGCAGAGGTAGCGACCGCATCGGGGCCCTTGGGCCAGAGGGGCCCCATGGGGCCCTTCCTCAACCAAAGCATTAGCTGTTTATTGGTCCTGTGGTGGTAATAATGACCTCTATAGATGCTTTGAATCGTAGTAATCATTAACAAACTGTTCCCCATCCGATTCTTGCACCTCTAATACTATGTATGACCAAGGCAGGTTTTGTTGCGCCGTATCAAGTGTTATATATAGAGTGCTGGGAGGGGCCCCATGTAAAACTCGCACCGGGGCCCATAGCTCCAAAGCTACGCCACTGCCGGCAAGCCTATCTGTTCTGTCAGCTTTGTAATATGCAAACTCATTTGTAATTGTGGTCCCACTAACCTCCTCTCTGTTTAGATCCAAAAGTTCATATTGCTTAATTTAGAATAACCAAACTCAGTGAGGCATGGTCATCTTTAGCCTAATCCCTAAAAGCTTTGAAATATAATTATACTGGTGAGCAGGACCATAAAAAACAAGAAGAAAATGACTCCTGTAAGAGAAGTAAACATTTCATAAAATGACTTGATGTTTCCTTTCTGCCAAACCAAACACAAAGTGGCTTGTTACAACGAGCGATAGAGGTCGGCCAAAGTGAGTCACATGATGTCTGAAGCCTCTCAGCGGTAATCTGCTCAGGCACCTGGGTTCTATCCACTCCGTAGGACTGAGATAGGCTGTCCTCTATCACACAATCAAGGTTGCTTGGCCTTGCAGGGTGACATTGTCAGATGTCCTACATATATTACTTCTCTATTCAGTAGAGAATGCAGAAGTTATGGCTACTGGTGAGTCAGCTTGTGACTGAGGACTCTGTGTTAGTATTTTACCAGAGTTCAAGTGTAAAGCTCATTGATTTCTCCCGTTGATATACGAGTTGCCTGAAGGAAAAAAGGAGAGGGCCAAGACAAAAGCCTTGAGGTACCCACACAAACAGAGGATGTGCAGAAGAAATCTGATTTGAGTAATGCTATGTACTCACCTAGGGATGCAGGGGGATGGATTTTCCGATCCATTTTCCTTCATCTTCCGGACGGTGGGTATGCGCGATGTTACATGATGGGTGAACAAGACTTTAAGTGATTGCGGTACTTTGCGTAGGAGTCATTGGGGATATCCGAACCGCCGCGTTTGTTGCTTAATGATGTGTGATCGCTGCGGGGGCCAACATTGTTTAACGTGCTTATGTTAATGTATTTATAATGCCGAGCCTTAGTCCAGACCCAGGCCCACACAACATGCCTAGACAGGTTAGTGTCAAGTTGCAGTCTAAGATCTGGGATCTGTTTCGCTAAATATCGGGATGGCGTTTGTTGGTTCAGTAAGATAAGCCGCTGCATCTTATATTCTAGCTTGGCCTGCTAGTTAGTATCTCTTCTCTTGTGTTTGCTGGCAGCTTTAATTAAATGACCTTGTATGACCTCCTTATGGGCAAGCCAACACGTCAATGGCGTAACCTCTTCTGAGTCATTAGTGGCAAAATAATTAGCAAGTTCCTCTGCGATATCTGCTTTAATGCTAGAATCAAGTAATACAGATTTGTCTAGTCTCCAAGACCATTGTGGCTTGAAGGTAGTACGCAAATAAAGCATCCATATGAAAATGGCGCCTGTGAATAATGGCGCACAGTGTTGCCGCTAATCCGTTTGCCGCTTATCGCTATTTAACGTTAAAGCCTTATTGTTATTTAGCGTTAAAGCCTTATCGTTATTTAGCGTTAACACACAGAACCCTCTCTGTACCTATCCCTAACCCCTAAACCCCCCCGGTGGTGCCTAACCCTAACCACCCCCCTGGTGGTGCCTAACCATAACCACCACCCTGGTGGTGCCTAACCCTAACCACCCCCCTGTGGTTCCTAACCCTAACCACCCCCCTGGTGGTGTATATTGTACTGTAACTATACCTAACCCTACTCTCACACAGAACCCTCCCTGTACCTAACCCTAACCACCCCCTTGGTGGTGCCTAACCCTAAGACCCCCCTGGTGGTGCCTAACCCTAAGACCCCCCAGTGGTGCCCAACCCTAACCTTGACAGTGTTACATTAAATCCATTCACCGCTTTGCAGTTAAATAACGTCTGCAGTTTGGCTTATGTAGGGCGCTATTGATAAATAACGTTAGTGTGTGCCACTATTGATAAATAACGTTAGTGTGTGCCACTATTGATAAATAACGTTAGTGTGTGCCGGTTTTCTTCTTTTTTCCCTGTGCGCCATTATTATGCAGTACTAACAATAAATAGCGATAAGCGTATCTTTTGAATGCGGCGCCATTTTTATGCATAGGCGCTGGGCGCCATTATTCACTGATCCCCAAATGCAGGCCTAGAAGTGGCATATGTGATCAGACCAGGAGATGTGGGTATGCCTAAGAAAGATCAAGGCCTTAATCAAGTTTGTGGAGACCAGTATATGGTCAATCTTAGAATAAGTATTGTGAGAGGGAGAATCATACGTATAGCTTCTAGCATTAGCGTAGAGTTCCCTCCAAGCATCCGACAGTAACTAACATGCTTATGTTAAACAATGTTGCCCGACATTGGGTAACATCGTCCCAAGTATCCCCTGGTGAGTACAGAGCTTTAGAGGCAGTGAAAGACCTTCGAGAGAGCGAGGCCCTTTATACCTATAGATGAAAGTATCGGTAGGAGTAAGACATGGTCAACAGTATCAAAGGCTAATGACATATCAAGAAGGGTAAGTATGGAATAATGGCCTTTGGATTTAGCTGTTAAAGGGAAGGTCCAAGGTGATTCAAAAGTAAAAATCTACTTACCTGGGGTTCCTCCAGCCCCTAGCAGCTGTCCTCCAGCCCCACCGCAGCTTCGTTCCCCGCCGGTGGCCCGGGGTCCCCTCCGGTACAAAATGCCTACAGTGTGCTTCAGCGTGCGAGGGCTCAGGATGGCTTCCAGGGGCTGGAGGCAGCCCCAGGTAAGTAGATTTTTGCTTTTTAATCAACTCTGATTTTTCCTTTAAATAAATAAAAACACTACTGTGAGAGATCGCGGAAAAGCCACCGCATGTACTGGCAGTAAGGCGGCTGTTTCCGCGTCCAATGCGGCGGTTTGCACGCAGCAGCATGCTTCTGGTGTGGCTGGGTCTGTTAGTTCACACAGATGGATGGAGAGCTACGCGCGCGCGCCAGAAGTCAGGACCTTTATACCAGCAGCAGAGGTATCAGCTGATCCGGACGATCAGCTGATTCCTGCTGGACTTCTGATTGGCTGAGTGGCTCGGGCGGGGCGGCAGAGTCCTGCAACTATATATACAGCTTGCTTGTCAGTTGCTGGTTGTCTGCCATTGCGAACACTTACGTGGAAGCATTCAGACCATAGTCAGATCCTACAATGTGCCATATAGATCGAAGAAAAAAGGAATGCTGGCACTGCACTAGCCATATGCTGTCCAGGGAGGGGGAGGGGGGAGGACAACACAGTCCAATGCTTGCACGTATGCGCTGTATGCTGTATATCCTCAGCGTGCTCAGGTCAGAGTTGTATCTAGATGCCAAAAGAAGGAGGAGAAACTGGCACTGCTGTCATATACTTTAATCCAGATTCTTTAAAAAGCAAAGTGACATTATCCATTCAAAAGTCAAAATTCAAAGACACATACCATTGGTGACTGTGGATGGTGCGGTGGGTGCGGAAGGTGCAGAGCCTTGCGGCCGTTTCGCGCGTTTTGCGCTTTTACGGTGGCAGCCTCCGTAGAAGCGCAAAACGCGTGAAATGGCTGCAAGGCTCTGCACCTTCCGCACCCACCGCACCATCCACAGTCACCAATGGTATGTGTCTTTGAATTTTGACTTTTGAATGGATAATGTCACTTTGCTTTTTAAAGAATCTGGATTAAAGTATATGACAGCAGTGCTGGTTTCTCCTCCTTCTTTTGTCATCTAGATCCTGCAATGTGTTTGAACCAGGAGGACCTGGGAATTCACACTGAGCCAGATTACTTGTACTGTTATTTTGTTTATGCTTAGACTAGTTCCAGGGTGTAGGGACCACGGACCTCACACCCAGACTAGGTAACTTGTGTTATCTATCTGTTATACTTCAGACTAGTTCCAGGGTGCTGAGACCACGGACCTCGCACCCAAGACTAGGGAACTGTATTATCATTTGTGTTATACTCCAGACTAGTTCCAGGGTGCTGAGACCACGGACCTCGCACCCAAGACTAGGGAACTGTATTATCATTTGTGTTATACTTCAGACTAGTTCCAGGGTGCTGAGACCACGGACCTCGCACCCAAGACTAGGGAACTGTATTATCATTTGTGTTATACTCCAGACTAGTTCCAGGGTGCTGAGACCACGGACCTCGCACCCAAGACTAGGGAACTGTATTATCATTTGTGTTATACTTCAGACTAGTTCCAGGGTGCTGAGACCACGGACCTCGCACCCAAGACTAGGGAACTGTATTATCATTTGTGTTATACTCCAGACTAGTTCCAGGGTGCTGAGACCACGGACCTCGCACCCAAAACTAGGGAACTGTATTATCATTTGTGTTATGCTCCAGACTAGTTCCAGGGTGCTGAGACCACGGACCTCGCACCCAAGACTAGGGAACTGTATTATCATTTGTGTTATGCTCCAGACTAGTTCCAGGGTGCTGAGACCACGGACCTCGCCCCCAAGACTAGGGAACTGTATTATCATTTGTGTTATTCTCCAGACTAGTTCCAGGGTGCTGAGACCACGGACCTCGCACCCAAGACTAGGGAACTGTATTATCATTTGTGTTATTCTCCAGACTAGTTCCAGGGTGCTGAGACCACGGACCTCGCACCCAAGACTAGGGAACTGTATTATCTTTGTGTTATGCTCCAGACTAGTTCCAGGGTGCTGAGACCACGGACCTCGCACCCAAGACTAGGGAACTGTATTATCATTTGTGTTATTCTCCAGACCTGCTTGTGACGCCCATCTTCCAGGGGTCACTAGCCACCGGGTCTTCTTGCTATTCAGCCTGGGACTCCGCCCCCTTGGATGTCTCAGGCTGCTGCAAGATCTCTGCACTTCCAAAGGGAGGTATTTCTCATACTACCAAGGACCACCTGCTCCTCGGGTGGTCCTCACTCAAAGTTATTACTGTTGCACCAAACACTCACACTATATAGGTGTCCAGAGGTTAGCAATATATCTGTATTATCAGTGATACTGCAGATCATCAATAATCAGGTATATATCTGCATTCTTGGTGATACTGCAGATCACCAATAATCAGATTCTCTCTGCATGCTGACACCAAACGTTACAACTACAATTAATTCTCGTCTAATGAGCCTAATCACAATATTGCTGGCTTTATCACATGAAGGACAGACTTTAACCACCATTTACATAAACGGTAGCGCCAAGCAGATGTCAGCCTGCATATCTCCCGCCGCACATCACGCATATTCCTGCATTTCATCAGTCAGAAGTTTTAAGCAAATCTGACCTATGGCAAATCTAATGAAATGAAATGAAGTTCATTTTCCATTTTGCACGCAGCCTGGGGACTTGTATTATTCATACAATGCTGCCTGTCAGGAGGGGGGAACAGCAGAAAGGGAAAACAGACATTTATATTTTATACAGCTGAAAAGCTTGCTAGTATTTATATTCCTGTCATGACTGCTTCCGCCAGCTCTCGTGATCACACCATTATATGTTACAGGCTGTATGGATGACCTGTGACTGAAGCAGTGAGTCAGAGCTCTGAGACTCCTATAGATACCAGCCAGGGGGAGCGGAAGGATCCGCTGCTCACAACAAACAAGGCTGTCAGATGAGTCCTATAAAGAAAAACAAGTCAGCAATGGTGTGTGATTGGTTGCTGTGAGCAGCACAGAAACTCCCACTAAAAAAACTCTCAATTCCATTGGCGTAACTAAGGAGCTATGTCCAAGTTTTACAGTGGGGCCCCCCAAGCACTCTATACATAACAATTGATACGGTGCACCAAAACCTGCCAAGTACAACCACAGTGTCAGAGGTGTAAGAAGGGGGAGGGGAACAGCTTGTTAATGATCATTACTATTCAAAGCATTTATAGAAGTGATTATTACCAGTACAGGACCAATAGAAAGCTAATACTGTGGTTGAGGGAGGGTCCCTCAGTCGCATCCTCTGCCTGGCCCCTCTGCACAAATCTTTGCATAGCCGACTATCTATGATACATCTTCTTCTCCCCAAGCATGATGTTGGGTGGCCAATCATTACATGCAGGGCCTGTTCTAGACTTTTTGCCTCCTGAAGCAATACAATGTGAGGATGTGAAGCAATACAATGTGTGTGTGCAAAGCTAGAGAGAAGAGAGAGAAGAAACATATGGGGCTGTGCATTGCAGGTACTGCCACTACGCTTAGCTCCCTCTGCTTCCTTCAAGACAGCATCTCCTGCCTGCTGGCCCGAAGCATCCCAGCTTTGGTCCCCAGGATGCTTGGTATGTACTGCACCAGCGCCACATCACTCACCTGTTCTTAGCAGATTAGCCATAGGAACACCAGTCCTGCTTCCTCTCTAAGTACAGCGGCGCCTCATATGACCCGGTAGCATGTAACAGGTCACATGAGGCACAACTGTAGCCTCATAGGATCTCATCGCTGGAATGCTGAGAGCAGGTGAGTAAAGCAGTGCTGCACACAGTGGTGGGCCAAAATTTCGCATCGTAATCATAATGCAAAATTTCGTAGAAAATCGTTATTGATTAAGTATGTAATAGAAATATTTTATAATTCCGCGTAATTTTTTGCACAATTTTCGCGTAATTCCGCAAATTTTTTTGCCAATTTTGGCGGATAATATCAAAGTCCCCATACATGCTATTGTTACCACAATTGGTACATATGGTAAGGAAAATAGTGGGTACAAGTGGAAAAAAAAGAATTTTTCAAAAAGACCTTGGCCCATATGCAATTCACTTTTTCACCTGAGTTTTCTCCTGGGTGATAATTTTAAACTTCTCAATTGAATGCATTTTAAGCCACCAGCAAGCAAGAAAATACTCAAAATAATTTTAACAGTACTTTCTCGCCAACTTTTTAGTACTTTTTTAGTTGAAAAGTGCTGGAAAGTTATTTTAAATTGAAGATGAAAAATTATCTTCTAGGAGAAAGCTCAGGTGAAAAAGTGAATTGCATATGGTCCCTTGTAGTTTTTGAGTAAATGGTTTTCAAACTCATTTTTCAGTTTTAACCACTTTGCCGCCCGGGTACAGTATATCTACGCTCCTTTGGACTTCAGTTCCCCGCCCGGAGCGTAGATATACGCACCCCCCGGCGGCTCCCGACGCTGCCAGCGCTCCCGCTCGCACTCCCGCGATCGTGCACGCCGCCACCCACTTGCCCGGAGATCAATGAACGGGAAAATCCATTCCCGTTCGTTGATCTCTGCCCCCGCAATGATTGGCATGCTTCCACGAGAAGCAGCGCGATCATTGTGAAAAAACTCAGTTTCCCAGCCCCCCTTCCTGCAAGCGTCCTTCTGACGCTTGCAGGACGCCTGAAAAAAAATGTGGCCATCTTGTGGCCAAAAAGTAATACTACACCCAAAAAATTTTTTCACATACAAATACATTATTTTCACTATTCATTTGAACTCATTAACTCCCACACTCCCCAATTGTTACCAATATTTTTTTTTATAATATTAAAATAAATTAAAAATATTACAATAACAAAAAAAAACTTAAATAGTTACCTTAGGGACTGAAATCTTTAAATATTTATATCAAGAGGGTATAACACTGTTACTTTATAAATTATGGGCTTGTAATTAGGGATAGACGCAAAACTGAAAAAAATGCACCTTTATTTGCAAATAAAATATTGGCGCCAAACATTGTGATAGGGCCATAATTTAAACGGTGTAATAACTGGGACAAATGGGCATATAAGTTACATGGATTTTAATTACAGTAGCATGCATTATTTAAAAACTATAATGGCGGAAAACTAAAAAATAATGTTTTTTTTCCAAACGTTTTCCTATTTTCCCATTAAAACACATTTAGAATAAAATAATTCTTGGCATAATGTCCCACCTAAAGAAAGCCTAATTGGTGGTGAAAAAAACAAGATATAGTTCATTTTATTGTGATAAGTAATGATAAAGTTATAGGCGATTTTAGTTAAATTGCTCGGATGCTGAAGGGGTAAAACCCCTCAGTTGTGAAGTGGTTAAAAACGATTTTTTTCTTTAAAATTGATTTTCTCAAAAACTACAAGGTCTTTTTGGGAAATTTTGGAACTTGTAGCCACTATTCTCCTTATCATTTGTAGCAATTGTGGTAGCAATAGCATGTATACGGGCTTTGCTATTAACCGCCAAATTTGGCATAAAATTTCACTAGATTACGTGAAAATTGTGTGAATAGTTAAGCGAAATGATAAAATATTACTATTACATTTGAAATGAATTATGATTTTCTCTGATTTCACCTTACGATTACAGTGCTTAATTGCGAATTTCAATGCAAAATTTAGAATTTGCTAAATATCGGCACACCACTGTGGGTTGTCAATAGCAGGTATGGGGGCCTTGCTATTTACTGCTAAAGTCAGCATGAAATTACACAACATTTTAAGCGAAATTACGAATGATTGCAAAATCAATTGAATTTACAAATCATAATTATGTATAGGCGTAATTGCGAAAATGTATGCAAAATTTTGCGTAATCGTAATTAGCCGATTACGATTATCACTAGCTGCACATCAAGGGAGGGACAGATGGGGAGTGCCAGGAGGGGGACAGATGGAGAGGGGAGCTGCCTCTTGCTGCCCTCTATTTGTCGCCAACCTTAAACAGCTGGTTCACGTTGCTTCATGGAAGAACTGTCCCAGATTATGTGATTTTCCATGGCGATCGAAAACAGTGTGGTCAATCGATAGTAAATTGATTAGTGGCCCACACACTGCAAGCTAGATTCTGACCATTCTCCTTTACTACTCAATTGAACATGTTGTAGAGGTAGAGGAAGAGAAAGCACAGGAGGTCCGGGAGCCCAATCTGGTGCAATATGTTAGTTGGTACGGGGATATTTAGTAAGTACAGTAGATTTTATATTCACAAGAGTAGGTTGCTGGGTGAGGCAACCACTCGTTTTCGCTTGTGGGGAAGTACCGTCCCTACTCGGCCTTTGTTCTTGGTCACTGCTCCAAAAAATAGATCTATCGGAGGCTTTCTGATATAGATCTTCCCCTAAGAGAAGGGGTTAGGGTAGGTTTATGGGAAGGGTAGGAGGCGCCCGGTAGAACGGAAATAGTATTGTAAGGAAACGCGGAAAAGCCGCCATCTCTCGAGGTGAGGCGGCTGTTTCCGCGTCCAGCATGGCGTCACAACGCGGAAAAACGCCGCATGCCGCATAGGCAGTGCGGCGGAATCCGCATTGGTAACGGCGGAATCCGCATCGGTAATGGCGGAGTCCGCATCAGAGGCGGCCCCCGCACTAGATACATTGCATGACAGTACTGGTGTGGCTGGGACTGATAGTCCACCAAGATTCAGACTTACACGCGCGCGAGCACAGAGGCAGAGTTTAAATAGCAGTTAGAAGGGAGTCGGCTGACCAGCTGGGTCAGCTGACAAATTCCACTGCTCCCATTGGACCAGCAATTAGGGAGGTCCTGGAAAGGTCCTAGAGTATATATACTGCTGGTTATTCACTTGCTCTTTGTCTGGCGTGCGATCACATACGTGGGAGCACCCAGATCCGTAGTCAGATCCTGAAGTGTGCCGGGACCAGCTGGAGCTGTAATCCTACACTTAGCTAGATATTTGATAGCTAAAGTACTAGTTTGATTGTGATTATATGTTATGACTTTTGCCTGCCTCGACTATCCTCCTGAACTCTGACCTTGTACCTCGATATATCTGATACCCCGTTGCCGAACCCTGCCTGTACTTTGACTCCACCTTTGCCTACTGTATTTGTACTTTATCTGTCCGTGTGTGTACGACTTGGCTTGTCTGACCTCGAGAACCGACCTCACGATTGGAGGCGGTTCCCAGTCCTGTTAGTGACACTTCTTCCTGAGTGTCACTCTCGGACTTTCCTTCCTACTGTCAGTCTGACTCCTCCCGTCTTGGAGAGCTCAGGTCTGCGGAAGGAATCCGTGCAGTTCTCCTTGCTGCACTGAGGCCTAGGCCTCCTAGTGTTACTGTTACACCAAAACACTACACTCTACTCAGGCGATCAGAGGTTAGTTTGTATATCGGATTATCGGTGAGACTGCAGATCACTTATAATCTGGTATATATCTGTATTTCCGGCGATACTGCAGATCACCGGTAATCAGATACTCTCTGCGCCCACCGATCGTTACAGAACGCCAGACCAAAAAATGCAAATGGACGCACACACTGACCGTCTGGGCGCACTTGCCACTTCGGTGGAAAACATCAACCAAGTGCTGGGTAGCCACAAGACTATGATTGATGTTCTATCAGGCTCTGTGCGAACCCTCCAGACGTCAGTTGATTCAGTGCGATCCCCTCCTAGTGCTGACATACGTATGCCCGTACCAGATAAATTTTCCGGCCACAAGTCTGACTTCCGGAATTTTCAGAGTAGAGTGTTATCGTACTTCGAGTTGAGACCCCGATCCTCGGGGACTGAGACCCAACGGGTCACTTTTATTAAAACTTTACTGACTGGTGACTCCCAGTCATGGGCATACAACCTGCCTCCTACCGATACTGCTCTGACCTCGGTAGAGGAATTCTTTAAGGCCATGGCCGTAATTTACGACGACCCTGATCTTGCGGCAACCTCTGAGCGGAAGCTCAAACTTTTGCGGCAAGACAGGGGTTCAGTCGAGGATTACGCGGCAGAATTTCGCAGATGGTCAGTCACGGCCAGATTTGATAATTTTCCCCTAATGGATTACTTCTTGTCTGGGTTGTCAGAGGAGGTCTCCGATTTAATGCTAACCTTGCCCGAGCCCAGGACAGTCGATGAGGCCATCACATCGGCCATTCGAGTCGACCGTCGATTACGCCATCAGAGGCAGATTCGGGGCACTCACCGTGCCAGGGTAACATCATATGTGGCACCCTCCGCTGCACCCTTAGTAACGCCACCTCCGTCTGTCTCATCTCCTCCGGCCTTGCCTCCACCCGAACCAATGCAGATTGGTTGTTCGAAATTGACCCAGGTGGAGCGAAGGCGGAGAATTTTATGAACTTTAAGTTTGCTCAGGAGTTGGGTATTCCGCTCACTCCTGTGACACCCCCCATTCAGGTCACGGCAGTAGACGATTCCCCTCTACAACGGAATCGTGCTCTGTCACAGACCCCGGAGGTGAAGGTCACCATAGGGGCACTGCATGGGGAACAATTATCGTTTTTTGTATTGCACATGTCTACCTCAACTATTATCCTAGGCATGCCGTGGTTGCAACTTCATTCACCTCAAATAGACTGGGCCACGGGTCAGTTAACCACTTGGTCACCTCGTTGTTTTCAGCGGTGTTTGGGGAAGTTGACCTTGGGGCAAACCAGATTTCAGGTGGAAGGGGTACCAGATCAGTATTCTGAATTTTCCGATGTGTTCTGTCCCAAGGCATCTGATAAATTGCCCCCACATCGTCCTTTCGATTGTCCCATTGATCTCCGTTCAGGTTGTGTTCCCCCCCGGGGTCACTTGTACAATCTGTCAGGGCCCGAAAAATTGGCCATGCAGGAGTACATCCGTGAAAATTTGGCCAAGGGTTTCATTCGCCCGTCCCGGTCACCTGCTGGAGCAGGGTTCTTTTTTGTCAAAAAGAAAGACGGAGGCTTGCGACCCTGCATCGATTATCGCGGTCTCAACAAGATTACTATAAAGAATCGCTATCCGTTGCCACTGATAGATGATTTGTTCACTCAGGTTACTGACGCTAAGATTTTTTCTAAGCTAGATTTGCGGGGCGCGTACAATCTGATACGTATAAGAAGGGGCGATGAGTGGAAGACGGCCTTTAATACACCAGACGGGCATTATGAGTACCTGGTGATGCCCTTCGGGTTATGTAATGCTCCGGCCGTTTTTCAGGAACTCATTAACGAGGTATTCCGGGAGGTGTTGGGGAAATTTGTACTAGTTTATCTTGATGATATTCTTATCTTCTCCAACAACCTCACTGAACATAGAAACCATGTGAGGTTTGTGTTAAATCAGTTAAGGCAGAACTTGTTATACGCAAAGCTTGAGAAGTGCATCTTCAAAGTAACATCTGTTGCGTTCTTGGGGTACATAATTTCCACCACAGGCCTGTCTATGGATCCTGCCAAGGTCTCCGCTGTTCTGGAGTGGCCACAGCCGGTTGGGTTGAAATCCCTTCAGCGCTTTCTTGGCTTCGCCAACTACTATAGACGGTTTATAAAGGGGTACTCCACTGTCATTGCTCCCCTTACCTGCCTCACTAAGAAGGGGGCAGATACCAATCACTGGTCTCCTGAGGCTTTACATGCTTTTGCCACCCTGAAGGGCCTATTCTGTTCAGCACCCATCCTCAGACATGTGGATGCCTCTTTCCCATTCATTGTGGAGGTAGATGCCTCGGAGGTTGGGGTGGGGGCTGTGCTGTCACAGCGGTCAGGCTTGCAGGGTAGAATGCACCCGTGTGCGTATTTCTCTCGCAGGTTCTCCCCTGCAGAGAGGAATTACGATATTGGAAACAGGGAGCTCTTGGCCATCAAATTGGCTTTCGAGGAATGGCGACACTGGTTAGAGGGAGCTGAACATACCATCACGGTTTACACCGATCACAAAAACCTAGAGTACATCGAGGGGGCTAAGAGGTTGAGCCCTCGCCAGGCTCGATGGTCGTTGTTCTTCTCCAGGTTTACTTTCATTATTACGTACACCCCAGGGAGCAAGAATGTTAAGGCGGATGCTTTATCCAGATGTTTTGAGTCAGAGACAGCACAGCCCTCCATTCCAGAGACCATTATTCCCCAGAAATTAATACTGGCAGCCACTGAAACTTGGGAGGATTGGAGGGAGACATTGGCTCCCTTTCAGCAAGACATTCCGGAAGGGAAGCCTGCAGGGGTCCTGTTTGTTCCTCTGCCTTTTCGCCTGCAGGTTCTTGAGATGTTTCATGCACATAAGAACGCAGGGCATCCTGGGGCATCCAGGACACAGGATTTGATAGCCAGATGCGCCTGGTGGCCTTCCTTGGCAGCGGATTGTAAGGAATACGTAAAAGAGTGTTTGATATGTGCCAAGAGTAAACCCTCCCGGCTGGCACCTGTCGGTACGTTGCAGCCTTTGCCCACCCCGAATGAGCCGTGGACCCACCTGTCCATGGATTTTGTGGGCGAGCTTCCCAGGTCTGAAGGTATGGCGGTCATTTGGGTGATAGTCGACCGTTTTAGTAAGATGGCCCACTTTGTGCCTTTGAAAGGACTCCCCTCGGCTCAGGAATTGGCCGAGTTGTTTATCACTCATGTCTTCCGTTTACATGGCATTCCCGAAGACATAGTTTCAGACAGGGGAGTCCAATTCGTCTCACGGTTTTGGAAAGCTTTTTGCCACCTCATGGGCATAAAGCTATCTTTTTCATCGGGCTATCACCCACAGACCAACGGCCAGACCGAGAGAATAAATCAGTCTTTAGAGCAATTTTTAAGGTGTTATGTGGCAGAGGCGCAGGACGATTGGGTCAGATTTCTGCCCTTCGCAGAATTTGCCCAGAATAATTTAAAAAACTCGTCCTCCGGATTCTCTCCCTTTCAGGTGGTGACGGGGAGATCACCCAAATTTTCCCCATTACCTATAGCCTCCACTCCTTTCCCAGCCCTGGAGGCCTGGCAAAAGTCATTGAAGGACCTTTGGGGGACGGTTAGAAGTAACCTGGAGAAGGCCTTTTTGAGTCAGAAGGGTCAAGCTGACAAAAGACGGTCGCTGGAGTGGAAGTTCCGACCAGGAGACTTGGTCTGGGTGTCCACACGTCACTTGACCCTAAGACAACCTTCGAATAAGCTTGGTCCCAGGTTTGTGGGTTCATTCCCGGTTGTCAGGAAAGTCAATGATGTTACTTACACCGTTGATCTTCCCCCTAGCATGCGGGGGGTGAGGTCTTTCCACGTGTCCCTTCTTAAGCCAGCAGTCCAGGTGGGTCCCACTCCTCCTCCTCCTGTCTTGGTAGATGCCCAACACGAATATGAGGTGGAGAAGATTCTAGATTCACGCTCTGTACAAAACTCGGTACAATACCTCGTGCACTGGAAAGGGTATGGCATTGAGGAGAGGCAATGGGTACCGGGGACGCACATGCATGCAGACGAATTAAAAAGGGAGTTTCATGCCTTACACCCCGAGAAACCTGGTGGGAGTTGTCCGGAGTCCACTCCTCGGGGGGGGGGGGGGTACTGTAAGGAAACGCGGAAAAGCCGCCATCTCTCGAGGTGAGGCGGCTGTTTCCGCGTCCAGCATGGCGTCACAACGCGGAAAAAACGCCGCATGCCGCATAGGCAGTGCGGCGGAATCCGCATTGGTAACGGCGGAATCCGCATCGGTAATGGCGGAGTCCGCATCAGAGGCGGCCCCCGCACTAGATACATTGCATGACAGTACTGGTGTGGCTGGGACTGATAGTCCACCAAGATTCAGACTTACACGCGCGCGAGCACAGAGGCAGAGTTTAAATAGCAGTTAGAAGGGAGTCGGCTGACCAGCTGGGTCAGCTGACAAATTCCACTGCTCCCATTGGACCAGCAATTAGGGAGGTCCTGGAAAGGTCCTAGAGTATATATACTGCTGGTTATTCACTTGCTCTTTGTCTGGCGTGCGATCACATACGTGGGAGCACCCAGATCCGTAGTCAGATCCTGAAGTGTGGCGGGACCAGCTGGAGCTGTAATCCTACACTTAGCTAGATATTTGATAGCTAAAGTACTAGTTTGATTGTGATTATATGTTATGACTTTTGCCTGCCTCGACTATCCTCCTGAACTCTGACCTTGTACCTCGATATATCTGATACCCCGTTGCCGAACCCTGCCTGTACTTTGACTCCACGTTTGCCTACTGTATTTGTACTTTATCTGTCCGTGTGTGTACGACTTGGCTTGTCTGACCTCGAGAACCGACCTCACGATTGAAGGCGGTTCCCAGTCCTGTTAGTGACACTTCTTCCTGAGTGTCACTCTCGGACTTTCCTTCCTACTGTCAGTCTGACTCCTCCCGTCTTGGAAAGCTCAGGTCTGCGGAAGGAATCCGTGCAGTTCTCTTTGCTGCACTGAGGCCTAGGCCTCCTAGTGTTACTGTTACACCAAAACACTACACTCTACTCAGTCGATCAGAGGTTAGTTTGTATATCGGATTATCGGTGAGACTGCAGATCACTTATAATCTGGTATATATCTGTATTTCCGGCGATACTGCAGATCACCGGTAATCAGATACTCTCTGCGCCCACCGATCGTTACAAGTATATTCACTCTGTGTGGTAGATACAGCATTCAATAAAAAATGGTGTGATCCTACCTTCTAGGTGTCCCCTTTCGGGAAGTATACAAACGGGAGTTTATGGTTTTGTAATTCAGTTTTATTTTGCACAAGACAACACTGACAGTGCCCCTAGGATGCATCTCCTTTTTGAACATGTTGCTTGTTTTTTTTGTACCGGTGTTTATGCATGCGCTGAAACCAGGTTTCATGTGAACAGCTGATTTCTTTTACGACCATCTGATATTTTCCCTCCTGCTCTATCGAGAAATGTTGTAAATTTAGGCAGATATTGGCCAATTATCATTGATCAAGCACAATGGAACACACTCGATTCTCCTCCGATTTGATAAAATTATTGAATCACAAGTTCAAACATGAGAATCGAGGAATGTATGGGCACCTAAATCATGTGGGATGGGACCCTACATTAATTCTTACCTTTACCCCAAATTACAGTAACCTATATTCTCTGCATTAAAGTACCCCTGATGTTACCATTAACCCTTTAATAAAACATCCTCCTATTCAGTCTGGGCTGTACTCATGCCAAACGTACATAGCAAAAAGGTTGCCGGGAAATGTGGGCGCAGGGTACAGCTGAAAAACGTCTCACCCTGCTATTGCTATTGACACACACACACACACACACCAGAAAATATTAGCCCTCAAAAGAGCTGTTTTGGGGTGCTTTCAGCAACAAATTTCAGTGAGGAGCAAGCTAACAAGCTTAACTGAAGCTTTCCCTATCTCTCCAGCAACCTCTTCCTTCTCTCACTAATAGCAGCAGCAGACAGAGTGAGAACATGGCCGACGCTGCTGCCTATTATAAGGGGGGGGGGGGGGGATGGGCGGGGGTCCAGGAGGGAGTGCAGCCTGATTGGCTACCATGTGTCTGCTGACTGTGATGTAGATGGTCAAAGTTTAGCCCAATGACAAGTATAGGAGGCGGGGCAAACAAGCATAAAAATTTGCTATTCGTCGCGGACGTGAACAGTGAAAATTCGCGCAAACTACCCGCCGGGAGAACCGTTCGGGCGATCTCTACTTATATATGTGTTTTTATTTTTAAGCTAGCATGGGTGTCACTTGTTCTTTAAGAGTGCCTACATCTGAGGGCCCCATGAAAATGTTGCTATGGGGATAATATTTGCAATTATTCATATTCCACAACTTCGCTGATTGTTCCAGTTTTGAGGTGCACCAACTTATCATAGACCCGGAAGGCTGTCATGTAGATGAATGGAACACGTGAATCCAGTAGCAGCAAATAGCTGCTATTACTCAGACCGTATAGACACTCCGGCATTCAAGCCAGTTATCTAGCAAAGATAGAAAGCAGAGAGAGTCTTCTGCCTTCCAGAACTGTATACAGAGCACAGCCAAGCACTATCCCAAGCCAAACAGCACCACTCAGTTACAGTATAACAATAGCTCTTCCTGTGAAAGCAACTTACCTTTAAAGTGGACCCAAATTAAAAATACAAGATTTCAGAAATAAAATCTATTTTCTAAATTATAATAATAAATAGCAGTCTTTTTTCAGCTGCATGATGACAAATATAAAATATTTTACATTTATTGGAGGAACCCCTCCCTTCCCTTCAAATTGCTGGGATTTTTCCGGCAAACTGGTGGAGTAGATGGTGTCCGGCAATGGAGGAATTGCTAATGGCTGCCCCCAGTATAACCCTAGCTATGAAAAGAGAAGGGTGAAAAGCATGCACTGAAATGCTCATAGGCTTGAAGGAGTGTTTATTTACCTTTGTATGTGTCAGAGTGGTGCAACTAAATATTTTTAATTAAAAAAATGTTTGGTTTGGGTCCGCTTTAAAGGAAATCTGTACTACAAATATGGATGCAGCCATTGCAGCTTCTCTAGCATTCAGCTAGCGTTTGGTCCTTTGGTTCCAAATGTTTTTGACTGCCTGTGGACCCTGAAATTAGTGATGGTCATTTGTAATGTGCTAAAACTGTTTTTCGAAATTTTGCATATTTATTCGTGATAACAATCGTAATGGAAAAATCATTATCACAACTGCAAATTACAAATGACCAATTGTCTGATAATTACAAATTACAATTTTGTGTGGTAATTGCAAATTTTGTGGCGTAATTACCAAAAAACTTGAAATTTCGGCTAATCACTACCTGAAATACACACAACAGGAGACAAAGGGGTGCTGGCACTAGACATATCCCTGGCAGGGGGCTTAAAGGGAACCTTAACCCTCGCAAAAATAAAAAGTTTGACTTACCTGGGGCTTCCCCAAGCCCCCTGCCAGGACCGTTTCTTGGGCAGTGCGGGCATGGCAACCGCCCTGGGTGCCAACCGACAAGTAGAAGAAGTGGGGTGCAGGCAGAAGGGCATAACCGCTAGGGAGCTGGTGATGCGCGGTGCAGCCAAATGGAAGAAGAAAGAAGATTACCAGCCATCACCTTCCTTGACTCCTCCTGGGCTGCCTGTGTCAGACGTCAAGTCATCATCCCATCACCACCGCGTGATGACACCTGATGTCCTGTAGCGGTACTGCATGCTGTCAGTGTGCGGCGCCCATGCAGGAGTCTGCTTTCCGGGCTCTCTTTGCCTGTGTGTTTTCCTGGTCCCTGCTTCCTCCTGGATGAGCAGCTGGTCACTAGTAAGTAGGCAGATCTACTTGTGACCTGTGGTTGTGTCCCTAAAGAGTAAGGGTTCGCGAGTCCACGTGGGTGGGTGGGAAGTGGGCGCAATTTTTACACCCTTGCCCTGGGTGCAATTTAGCCTAGAAACTGCCCTGCCCTCTGCAGCCGTCCTGTGCTTTCACTGGTCCTCAAGTGTTATCCGGTCCCCGCCGTGGGTTAGTTTAGTTTTTCGGCCGTCTGAGAGTGGCCCCCCTTGCAACGCATATTCTTCTTCACCTTCCCGTCGTCAATAGGAATGCAAATCCAAGCTTCATTATACCATCAATGGGTTAGAAGCACCAAACAGACACGACTGGGACAGCAGTAAGGGTAAGAACAAGCAGAGACCCCACAACTGTTCCATGGCAAATGTGGCTTTGTCAGAGGCCCTGTGCAGAGTGACTGCATAGGACCTCCTACGAAGTGGTATTTGCAGTGCCACTGCTTGTACCTACCCCCACTGCTGTCCCACTCATGTCTGTTTTGTGCTTTTAACTCATTGATGGTATAATAAAGCTTGGATTTGGATTCCTCTGTGCCCAGCTCTCTTTTGCTCTGTCTGGACCTGCTTTGCGCTCTTGTTCTGATAGAGATCCAGAAAGCACTAAAGCCATGGGAAAATCATAACAGCTGAGGAACACCAAAGCATTGCTGTAATTGGCAGGGGCGTTGCTAGGATCCTAAGAGATCTGGGGCACTTTTGGGCACTCCAGATGGAAAACGGTGTGGCCATGCGCCAGAATGTGGGTGTAGTCATGGGTGGGGCCAAATTTACATACCACCTGCATGCCCCCATAAAGGCATCACAGCACTCAGCATGGCACTACAGCATCCAGTATGCCCACAGAGAGCCAGCACAGCACCCACCATCAGAGCAGGGACAAGGTCCTCCAGCACCCAAGGCCGAGACACCAAAGCACGCCCCTCCATCCATCCCACCCCAGCCGTCACACACTGATTTCTATTAGACTAAAAGGCGCCCCAGGGCACACAACCCCCCAACACCATAATCTCTAGTTATCTGGCTTCAGTCACTGCCATGCATCCCCTTTTCTTATTTCTCTCTGCTTCAAACACAATAGGGGAATGATAGCTGAGTGAGTTGTGCACCCCCTCCTACACTGCACCCTGAGGCTGCCTGTAGCCTCTTTCGCCTCTGCCTGGCCCTGCCCACCATACCCCCGATTGATGCACCACAGCTCCCAGCATGCTCTCCATTAAGGCACCACAGCTGACTCTGCCTGGGAGACATCCGGAGCACCCAAGAATAGATCCGGGGCACGTGCCACTGATATTTGGAGCTAGCAACACCCCTGGTAATTGATATATACATATACAGTGGGATGCGAAAGTTTGGGCAACCCAGTTAATTGTCATGATTTTCCTGTATAAATCGTTGGTTGTTACGATAACAAATGTCAGTTAAATATATGGTATAGGAGACACATGCAGTGATATTGGAGAAGTGAAATCAAGTTAATTGGAGTTACAGAAAGTGCGCAATAATTGTTTAAACAAAATTAGGCAGGTGCATAAATTTCAGCACCAAAAAAAGAAATGAAATCAATATTTAGTAGATCCTCCTTTTTCAGAAATTACAGCCTGTCATCTTCCATTTCCTCAATATGTTCCTAACTGTGGAAACAGACAGAAATCTCTGAGACAGCTTTCTGTATCCTTCCCCTAAACCATGATGGTGATCAATCTTTGTCTTCAGGTCATTTGTTGAAAGTTGTTTTGAGACCTCCATGTTGCTACTCTTCAGAGAAAATTAAAAGGAGGAGGGAAACTTACAATTGACCCGGTTAAATACTCTCTCATAATTGGATTCACCTGTGTATGTAGGTCAGGGGTCACTGAGCTTCCCAAGCCAGTTTGAGTTCCAATAATTAGTTCTAAAGGTTTTGGAATCAATAAAATGCCCAAATTATGCACCTGCCTAATTGTGTTTGAACAATTATTGCACACTTTCTGTAAATCCAATAAACTTAATTTCACTTCTCAAATATCACTGCATGTGTCTCCAATATGATATATTTAACTGACATTTTTTATGGTAATAACCAACGATTTATACAGGGAAATCATGACGATTAACAAGGTTGCCCAAACTTTCGCATCCCACTTTATCTGCGGTATAAGCTCTAGTGTGACCACTAACAGGCAGATGCTGTGACTATAATCACCAGCAAGTCGATCTAAAGGTGGCCACACGCGATACAATAAAAGGATCTGATTTTACAGCAATTCGATATGATTGGATCTCTCGAAAAAAATCGAAAGCTTTTTTTCATTCGACTGAAAAATGTGATCAGATTTCCTTTTTTTATTTTTTTTTTTTTCCGATTTTCTTTGATCAGCAATGCTGGAAATTTTTCTAAAGATTGTATGGTGTGTGTTAGATTTTCAGTTTATTAATATACACACTCTAGAAATTTTCTCAGAGTTTCCAATAATTTTCATCATAATTGGGTAAAAATTGAACAAATGTGTGTGGTACATTGGTCATATTTTTTAAATGTTACAATCAATCAGAAAATACATAAATCTAGCCATAAACAGAGGCATAGCTAGGATTTTCAGCACCTGGGAACAGAGTTTTCAGGCCCCCTCTGGCTAATTTTGTGCGCAAAATGGGAGTGGCCATGCAGCAGAATGTGGGTGTGGTCATCGAAGGAACTAAATGTACAAATGCTCCCGAAAATGGCAGTTTAGATAGCCAGATGTGCTCTCCTACTCCCAGTATAGGTAGCCAGATGTGCCCCCCTTCCCCCTCCCTGTTTAAATAGCCAGATGTGCCTCCCTTTTCCCAGAGATGATGTCATCAGTCGCTGAAACTTTGGAGCCGGACCAGTGAGTCTTCTGCTGTTGAGGAGGGAGGGAGAGAAGTGGGGACACTTTGGGCAGTCAGCGAGCTGCCTCTCACGCGCACCTTGACAGTGCTGCACCTGGGGACAAATGTTCCCCCTTGCCCCCCCCCCCCCGCTACGCCTCTGGCCATAAAGGTTTAAGCACATTATTAACAGACTGATGATGCCATGGTAAGCCACACCTCCCATTTTGTCAGCAGAACTGCTTCGGTTTGCATCAGCACATTCATAAGCCAGGATTTTTAGCTGCAGAGGTTTCATTTCATCCACGGAAAGGAAACATTTGGGTTTTAAGCTATGAGTTATTCTATTTAGATCTAAACCTGGAGATGGGCTGTTTATTCTATTGTCAGAGTCCACCGATGGTTCTTGCTGACTCTGAACATTGGACAAAGCTTCATAGAAACACTAAAACTGTGTCAGACACAAAGCCAATAAGTATAAACAGCCGTAATGATACCTTTACAAGACTCCCGGTCCCAATAATGTTTCCTATTTTGTAAAGTTCACCGAGAGCTGTGATGGCATTACCGGCACTGGCCAGATGCTTGCTATTTTCCATAATGCACAGTGATCCCCGACATCACACAGCCAGCGGGAGGGGGAATTCTGGGACGGGAAATTGCATATAAATTGGAAGTGAATGACTTCTGTCAACAGGAGCTCAGCGGGATGCCAGTGATTGCTGAGGCTAACAATCCCAGCCTCATATCACATTTCTATCACGGTGTTGGTAGTGTATCCAATCCCAGAATGGATTTACTTTAAGACCCTATTTTCACTAAAGGCGTAAACAGCTCTTCCTGTTCAGCAAGCCAGCACCAATTCAGTAAGGAGACCTTGGGCGAGGCTCTGTAACACTGCTGCTGCCTGTAGAGCTCTAGTGCTTTGAGTCCAACAGGAGAAAAGCGTTATATAAATGTTCTGTCTCGGCTCTATGGGAACCAATTCCCTCTGTCCCACTTTCTTCATTTGCCCCTTTTTTAGGACTGATGCACAGATCTATGTAAATATACAGTAGAGTACATATGCTGTTTTACCTACGATGAAGCAAGTTTAAAGGTGCATACACACGCACTACTGCCACCAACGACGGGTCCATCAGACCCTCCTGCTGGGTGGACGTTCAGCCAACAGTAGCGTGGGTGTCCGCGCTGTTGGCGGACTGATAAGGCTGTTTCTGAACGTCCTCCCAGCAGGAGGGTCTGACAGACCTGTAGTTGGCGGCAGTAGTACGTGTGTACGCACCTTAACTTGCGAAACAGCTGTCAGGCTCTGTCACCCCCCACTGTTCTTCACCATTATATCTGCCCAGCTGGATTAAAGCTAATGGGAAACACAAAAACAACAACAGATACTTACCTGATGAGAGGGAAGGCTCTGGGTCCTATAGACTCTTCCCTCTCCTCTCTTGATCCCCCTTCCAGCGCTGGCTCAGCTGTTTGAATCCCCCACTGCGGGAGGCTTCAGAAGTCTTCAAGAGCCTGAGTGCTCCCATAGACGGGCGGCTTTGTACTGCGCATGTGTAAGTACGTGAGAGAGCACGCAAGTGCAGGCACAGTACGGAGCTCTTCGGGGGCACACCGCCTGTTGAAGACTTCCGAAGCATCCTGCAGCGGCAGAGAGAAGTATTTGACCGATCGATCAAATACCGCTACAGAGAGTGAAAGTGCTGGAACGAGGGGACTGTGAGAGGAGCGGCTCTATAGGACCCAGAGTCCTCCCTCTCCATAGGTAAGTATCTGTTTGTTTGTTTGTTTTTTGCTTCACATTGAATTTAAAGGGCTTTTAGGAAGGGGTGCCTCGCTGTTTTCTTTCCTGAATGACACTTAATTTCACCTATTGCTATCAAATTTCTGAAAATCAAAAAAACTGTTTCTAAGAAATGTCATTAGTGGTGAAAATATTTTGTTTCTCCAGGAATAGCCCTCCTGTGCAGCACAGCTCTGATTCATGCCGTTCTGGAGAGTACAAGGCCTGTGAGGGAGTCCTTGGATATCTGTGTGAACAGCTGTAAATACATGAATGATGCATGGCCCATTGAAGAGACAGCTGTGCATGGCAAATGAGCAGGCAGAGAGAGCCAGCCAAGATCCTCTGGGCTTTTATGGGTTAATGGGCCATACAACAGACTGATTGGAAATAGCTGCACAATTTTGGGCTCAAGTGAAAAATTCATGCAGCATCCATTTATGAACACACGCACTGTAAAGTGCCATGGAGAGTAAGCATTTGACACCAAGAGAATTAATCCCTTGTTGATATTTGTTTAATTTTAAAAAAAACACTGATTTTAAAGGATACCCGAAGTGACATGTGACATGATGAGATAGACATGTGTATGTACAGTGCCACACACACAAATAACTATGCTGTGTTCCTTTTTTTCTTTCTTTGCCTGAAAGAGTTAAATATCAGGTATGTAAGTGGCTGACTCAGTCCTGACTCAGACAGGAAGTGACTACAGTGTGACCCTCACTGATAAGAAATACCAACTATAAAACACTTTCCTAGCAGAAAATGGCTTCTGAGAGCAAGAAAGAGATAAAAAGGGGAATTTCTTATCAGTGAGGGTCACACTGTAGTTACTTCCTGTCTGAGTCAGGACTGAGTCAGCCGCTTATATACCTGATATTTAACTCTTTCAGGCAGAGAAAGAAAAAAAGGAACACAGCATAGTTATTTGTGATCTAGGCTCTGTACATACACATGTCTATCTCATCATGTCACATGTCACTGGTATCCTTTAAAGTGAACCTGAAGCGAAAAAAATGGTGGCTATCATTCATAAAGCATTACCATATGCAGTAATGCAGAAAACAGCTGACTTTACCGAGCACTTAGCAAAATGTCAATTCAGAAAAGCTGTTACCGCATGAAAAGCTCAAATTACAGAGCAGTGAGGTAAATTACCGACTTGAGTGGTAATTACCTCAACACGCCAGTAAATGTCAATTCATAAAGATTAGAGCAGGCGGTAATGGCACGGAATATACCGCCTGCTCTGAGGAGGTGATAAGAGAGCGATAAGAGCAAAGTTAATGGAGACTCAGAAGCAGTGAGATCTCCCCAGGCGGCAGCAGCGAGAGCCGAACAAACACGGCTTCCCCTGAATACCCTACGTTGTGTGTTTAACCTCTTGGGTTCCTACTTTTAGGATGTGTATTTCACATCAGAAAGCCAGCCATGTGTAATGTTTCTGTTGTTCACATGACAAATCGCCAGCACTATCGCAAGAGGTGAGCGATTTGGTTAGTGATTTTTAAAGCGCTTTTCCCTGCACTTTGCGCTTAGAAAAGTGGTTTTCTAAGCACTTTTGTGGAGCGATGATATTTTACACTTTCTGATGTCAGTCAGGAAATGAACTCTTTGACCCCAAAAATATATAAATACAATGTATTTATTCATAAATGCGCTCGGGCAATCGCTATTCAAAACAATTTTTCAAGTGCTTTGCGATTTCCTATACTTTCTACTGAATGATACGCTCAGAAAATGGTACAGGAGCCGCGTTTGCGATTCAATAGAAAGCGGAGCGCTCAAATATGAACACTCTCATGGGAGATCATTGCACAAGCGCTTTCAGAGCGGTTTTAAAAATCACCAGCGCTTAAAAAAACAAAAATGCTCATAGTGTGAACAAGCCCTCAGTGGCGTAGCTAAAGAGCTGTTGACCCCGATGCAAGTTTTACATTGGGCCCCCCCAAGCACTCTATACATAACAATTGATACGATGCACCAAAACCTGCCAAGGACAACCACAGTGTCAGAGATGCAAGAAGGGGATGGGGAGCAGTTTGTTAGTTATCACTACTATTCAAAGTATCTATAGAAGTGATTATTACCAGCACAGGACCAATAGAGAGCTAATACTGTAGTTGAGGGAGGGCCCTTCAGGGCCCCGATGCGGTGGCTACCTCTGCACTACGCCCCTGCAAGCCCTTACTGTTGGCCACAGGGATCAGGACTCGATCCCTCAAGAGACGGTTTGGAGCCGAGTTCTGTACAGAGGCAACGCTAACCTAGAGTCTGGCGATGTGTTCTGTTGCTATGGAGGGGACAGAGGGATGACGGGCAGAGTGCAACCAAGGCGCACTGAGTGGGAGGGGGTAAGGAGTTAATGGCATCGGCCTATGTTTGGAGGAGTTAATCTAGTAGGCCAGATCTCTTGCAGATGGGTCAGGGCCACTGTACACACACAAGATTTTTGGCAGTGGCGGCCCTGACCGGCAACTTTTGCCAAGAACTATCTAGTGAGTGCACAAGGCTTAAAGGATACCTGAAGTGACATGTGACATGATGAGATGCATAGCAATAGGGGTTGCAGAGCTTGCGACCGCATCGGGGCCCTCCCTCAACTGCAGTATTACAGTTGTGTCCAAAATTATTCAACCCCCACTGAAATTGAGTGTTTTGGCCAGTTTGACATTAATTTTGATCATTTCAGTCATCTTGTTGACAATTAAATCAAAGAGGCACTTGTAAGTCAGACAAATGTAACAACATTTATAATAAAATAACCACAAATGTCTTTTCTGTGCTCACATTATTATCAGTTTTATTCAACCCCCAAGTGACACTCATTCTTAGTACAACATCCTTTTCTAGTTATAACAGCTTTCAAACGTGAAGCATAGCTTGACACAAGTGTCTTGCAGCGATCTACGGGTATCTTAGCCCATTCTTCATGGGCAAAAGCCTCCAGTTAAAGGATACCACAGCCCACAGGCTGTGGTAAAATAAATGCAGCATGTGTAGGGAAAAAGAAAGGACATACTCACCGCTCCCCTCGCTCCCAGCCGTCGGGTCCCGCTCGTCTGCTACAGCTCCCGGTACCGGCCGACTCATCTGACCCCTGACCCGGACATACTGCTCTGCGCATGTGCAGTATGTCCAATCATCTTCCCTTCTGCCGTCGCATCATGACGGCAGAAGATCGGACACTCCCACGCCTCCTCCCTGCCCAGCGTGTGCGCTCCACTAATAAAGCTAGCGTGACATGCTAGCTGGAGTCACGCTGGGAGCGGCGATTTGGAGAGAGAGTGGAGGGGGAGTGAGTTGGGATGGACGGGAAGCGGGCACTTTCATAATAAGTGCCCGCTTCCCGTCCATCCCAACTCACTCCCCCTCCACTCTCTCTCCAAATCGCCGCTCCCAGCGTGACTCCAGCTAGCATGTCACGCTAGCTTTATTAGTGGAGTGCACACGCTGGGCAGGGAGGAGGCGTGGGAGTGTCCGATATTCTGCCGTCATGATGCGACGGCAGAAGGGAAGATGATTGGACATACTGCACATGCGCAGAGCAGTATGTCCGGGTCAGGGGTCAGATGAGTCGGCCGGTACCGGGAGCTGTAGCAGACGAGCGGGACCCGACGGCTGGGAGCGAGGGGAGCGGTGAGTATGTCCTTTCTTTTTCCCTACACATGCTGCATTTATTTTACCACACCTGTGGGCTGTGGTATCCTTTAAGTCACATTCGTAGGCTTGCGCGCTGCAACTGCTTTCTTTAAGTCCCACCAGAGGTTCTCAATCGGATTTAAGTCTGGTGACTGCGATGGCCACTCCAAAATGTTCCAGCCTTTAATCTGCAACCATGCTCTAGTGGACTTGGAGGTATGCTTGGGATCATTGTCCTGTTGAAAGGTCCAACGTCTCCCAAGCCTCAGGTTTGTGACAGACTGCATCACATTTTCATCCAATATCTCCTGGTACTGAAGAGAATTCATGGTACCTTGCACACGCTGAAGCTTCCCTGTACCTGCAGAAGCAAAACAGCCCCAAAGCATGATTGCCCCCCCCCCCCCCCCCCCGCCATGCATCACAGTAGGCAAGGTGTTCTTTTCTTCATAGGCCTTGTTCTTCCTCCTCCAAACATAGCGTTGATCCACGGGCCCCAACAGTTCTAATTTTGTTTCATCAGTCCACAGAACACTATCTTAAAACTTTTGTGGTTTGTCCATATGACTTTTGGCATACTGCAGTCGACTCTTCTTATTCTTTGGAGACAGCAAGGGGGTGGGCCTGGGAGATCTGGCATGGAGGCCTTCATTACGCAATGTGCGCCTTATTGTCTGAGCTGAAACTTCAGTACCCGCAGGGGGTGCTGTCAATTCTGGGGGCTGGGCTTTTTGTCTGCCTCCTGGGTACTTAAGGCCAGAGTATTCACTTTCTCGTTTGGCCTTGATACTAATCAGTTCGCTGGTTCTTGGCCCTAGCTAGTGAGAAATTAAGAGCTACATTTTATATATTGCGCATCAGCGCGATATGTACAGTGGGTTGCAAAAGTATTCGGCCCCCTTGAAGTTTTCCACATTTTGTCACATTACTGCCACAAACATGCATCAATTTTATTGGAATTCCACATGAAAGACCAATACAAAGTGGTGTACATGTGAGAAGTGGATCGAAAATCATACATCATTCCAAACATTTTTTACAAATCAATAACTGCAAAATGGGGTGTGCGTAATTATTCGGCCCCCTGAGTCAATACTTTGTAGAACCACCTTTTGCTGCAATTACAGCTGCCAGTCTTTTAGGGTATGTCTCTACCAGCTTTGCACATCTAGAGACTGAAATCCTTGCCCATTCTTCTTTGCAAAACAGCTCCAGCTCAGTCAGATTAGATGGACAGCGTTTGTGAACAGCAGTTTACAGATCTTGTCACAGATTCTCGATTGGATTTAGATCTGGACTTTGACTGGGCCATTCTAACACATAGATATGTTTTGTTTTAAACCATTCCATTGTTGCCCTGGCTTTATGTTTAGGGTCATTGTCCTGCTGGAGGGTGAACCTCTGCCCCAGTCTCAAGTCTTTTGCAGACTCCAGAATCAAGTTTATCAGAATCAAGTTTATTTCGCCAAGCATGAAGGGTCATGCCCGGAATTGTTTTTGGCACAGTACAAATAGCTCAGGAAGAGTACAGAGAGAGAGACAGCAGTGAACAGCAGGCATCAGGTTAACAATACATTGTCATATACATCAGGCATATACATCATATACATTGTCATATACATCATAGGCATCAGGTTAACAATACATTGTCATATATAACACGTTCCCAGTGTGTCGCTGAGATGTCTAGTAGTTAGTAGGTAGTCAGTCTTATGGGCTGGTTGACTGGTCAGCCATAGCGCAGCTAGCGTCACCGCTCGTTGTGGCTTGCTTTGAAGGTAGAATGTGGAGGGAATTAAGGAGACTGACTGCCGAGGGGAAGAACGAGTTCTTGTGCCTCATGGTCTTAGTGGATATGGCCCGTAGCCTCCGGCCCAAGGGCATAAGGTTGAAGTAGCGGTGGCCTGGGTGTGAGGGGTCACTTGCAATCCTCTGTGCCCTGGATCTGAGTCTCTTGTTGTGTAGTAGGGCAAGTGAGGGGAGGGGGCACCCAATGATCCTCTCTGCTGACCTGATGACTCTCTGTAGTTTGTCCTTGTCGTCAACAGTGGCGCCAGCATACCACACCAAGATGGAAGAGCAGAGGATCGACTCAATGGTGGCGGAGTAAAAGCTGGTTAGAATTTCTTGAGTCATGCCGAACTTTCTCAGCTGGCGGAGGAAGAAGAGCCTCTGCTGGGCTTTCCGTTGGGTGGCAGTGATGTTGGGCTTCCAGCTGAGGTCACTGGAGATGGTAGTGCCCAGAAGCCGGGCACAGGGCACTCTGGTTACCTCACTGCCGCCGATGTAGATTGGAGGTGGGGTGGGAGCGGACTTCCTGAAGTCGATGATTAATTTGACAGTCTTAGCAGTGTTTAGCACCAGCCTGTTCTCCTTACTCCAGTTGCAAATTCTCTCCACCTGCTGACGGTACTCCTGGACATTGTCCTTGGTGACAAGGCCCACGATGGTGGTGTCATCGGCGAACTTGATGACCTTGACAGAGTCTGCCTCCGATCTGCAGTTGTTTGTGTATAGGGAGAACAGCAGTGGTGACAGGACGCAGCCTTGGGGGGCTCCGGTGTTCGTGGTCGCTGCTTGAGAGTGGATGTCGCCCAGTCTGACGACTTGGGACCTGTTGGTAAGAAAGTCCGTGATCCAATGTTGTAGACTTGGGTGGACTCCAAGTGCAGCTAGGTCCCGTTGGAGAATGCTTGGGCAGATGGTGTTAAAGGCCGAGCTGAAGTCTAGGAGTAGTATTCTGGCATACATGTCCGGCCTGTCAAGGTGGTCATTGATGAGCTCCAGGCAGATATTGATCGCATCATCGGTAGACCTGTTTGCTCTGTAAGCAAACTGGAAGGGGTCAAGGAGGGGCGAAGTGAAAAGCTTGAGGTAGGCTAGGACCGCCCGCTCCATGGTTTTCATGATGACGGACGTCAGGGCCACGGGCCTAAAGTTGTTAAGTTCGGTGACCCCTTGTTTTATAGGGACAGGTATGATAGTTGACCTCTTGAAGCACGCAGGGACCTTGCCGTCACTCAGGGAATTGGTGAAGATAGCGGAGAGGATTGGGGCAAGTTGCCGACAGCAGGTTTTCAGGCAAGCTGGAGATACTCCGTCGGGGCCGGGGGAGGTTTTCTTCCAAGAGGTTTTCTTCCAAGTTTGCCCTGTATTTGGCTCCATCCATCTTCCCATCAACTCTGACCAGCTTCCCTGTCCCTGCTGAAGAGATGCACCCCCGAGCATGATGCTGCCACCACCATATTTGACAGTGGGGATGGTGTGTTCAGAGTGATGTGCAGTGTTCGTTTTCTGCCACACATAGCGTTTTGCATTTTGGCCAAAAAGTTCCATTTTGGTCTCATCTGACCAGAGCACCTTCTTCCACATGGTTGCTGTGTCTCCCACATGGCTTGTGGCAAACTGCAAACGGGACTTCTTATGTTTTCTGTTAACAATGCCTTTCTTCTTGCCACTCTTCCATAAAGGCCAACTTTGTGCATGACTAATAGTTGTCCCATGGACAGAGTCTCCCACCTGAGCTGTAGATCTCTGCAGCTCGTCCAGAGTCACCATGGGCCTCTTGACTGCATTTCTGATCAGCGCTCTCCTTGTTCGGCCTGTGAGTTAAGGTGGATGGCCTTGTCTTGGTAGGTTTACAGTTGTGCCATACTCCTTCCATTTCTGAATGATCGCTTGAACAGTGTGCTCCGTGGGATGTTCAAGGCTTTGGAAATCTTTTTGTAGCCGAAGCCTGCTTTAAATTTCTCAATAACTTGATCCCTGACCTGTCTTGTGTGTTCTTTGGACTTCACGGTGTTGTTGCTCCCAATATTCTCTTAGACAACCTCTGAGGCCCTCACAGAGCAGCTGTATTTGTACTGACATTAGATTACACACAGGTGCACTCTATTTAGTCATTAGCACTCATCAGGCAATGTCGGAAGCAGGAGATTTGGGCGCATGAGACAAGTGGACAAAAAGGGCGCCCCGTTCACTCCCATTATAAATATCGTTTAATGGGCGCCGAACAGGGAAAAAAAGGCGCCGGAGATTATTAACGTTTTACAAATGGCGCCCGGAGATTTTTAAGGTTTTATAACTGTGCTTGTGATGATTTAACTTTACAAAATGAGCCCGTGACGAATAACGTTTATAAAGATACTAAATCACTATTTCTAAAACATTTCTAAAACATTATTATCCACCCCAAAAAATTATTTAAATTTTTTTATTTAAATTTTTTATTTAATAATGTTTGTAAAACATTATTATCCATAGGGGGTCTTAGGTTTAGGCACCACCAGGGGGGTCTTTGGTTTAGGCACCAACAGGGGGGGTCTTAGGTTTAGGCACCACCAGGGGGGGTCTTAGGTTTAGGCACCAACAGGGGGGTCTTAGGTTTAGGCACCAACAGGGGGGTCTTAGGTTTAGGCACTAACGGGGGGGGGGGGGGTCTTAGGTTTAGGCACCAACAGGGGGGTCTTAGGTTTAGGCACCAACAGGGGGGTCTTAGGTTTAGGCACCAACGGGGGGGTCTTAGGTTTAGGCACCAACAGGGGGTCTTAGGTTTAGGCACCAACGGGGGGGTCTTAGGTTTAGGCACCAACAGGGGGTCTAGGGGTTAGGGATAGGTACAGGAAGGGTTTTTAACAAACGTAAATATAAGTTTCAGTTTAGAAACAGGGAAGATTAACGTTTTAAGAATTGCCGATCTCATACACATTATTTAATGATTTATAAATTCTTAAAATACTATTTGTAAACGAAATTCTACACAATATTTTCATAAACGATAATACTGCTTATCGTTTACACCACGCGCCCTTTTTTCCCGACGCCCTTTTTTGATGTACGCGGCAATGTCTATAGGCAACTGACTGCACTCAGATCAAAGGGGGCCGAATAATTATGCACACACCACTTTGCAGTTATTTATTTGTAAAAAATGTTTGGAATCATGTATGATTTTCAGTCCACTTCTCATGTGTACACCACTTTGTGTTGATCTTTCATGTGGAATTCCAATAAAATTGATTCATGTTTGTGGCAGTAATATGACAAAATGTGGAAAACTTCAAGGGGGCCGAATACTTTTGCAACCCACTGTATGTACTCTAGTCAGTCAGTCTTATTATTTTGTTGTATTATATATTTGTAATATTATCATATCGTAATATTGTATATTATCTGTGTACCGACCTTTTGCCTGCCTCTTGACCTCGCTCTTGCCTAGCCCTTCTGTACCACTGCCATCTGATATATGTGTATGACTCGGCCTGTCCTTGACTTTGCTACTGTTTGATCCTTCCAATACTACTGACATCTGACTTATGTGTATGACCCTGCCTGTTAATTGACTACGGTTTTGCCTAACTCTATTGTACTTCACTCATCTGCTCTTGTGAATGACTTCGGCCTGACCCTGACTACGCCTTTCTCACTAGAACTGAGATTTACACTAGTTACGCTAGATCTCTTTACGTATCAGCGTGATACCTTGTAAGATTTCATTCTGAACACAATTACAAATGTACACTAAATTCCCTAAAACCCTTTACAACATTGGGGGTTGAATAATTTTGAATACAAGTGTAGCTCTCTATTGGTCCTGTGCTCATAATAATCACTTCTATAGATACTTTGAATAGTGGTAATCATTAACAAACTGCTCCCCCTCTCCTTCTTGCACCTCTGACACTGTGGTTGCCATTGACAGGTTTTGGTGCGCCGTATCAATTGTTATGTATAGAGTGCTTGGGGACCCCAAGGTAAAACTTGCATCAGAGCCCACAGCTCCTTAGCTACGCCACTGGATGAGATAGACATGTGTATGTACAATGCCTAACACACAAATAACTAGACTGTGTTCCTTTTTTTTTCTCTGCCTGAAAGAGTTAAACATCGGTAATGTAAGTGGCAGTTCCTGTCTGAGTCAGGACTGGGTCAGACTACAGTGTGACCCTCACTAATGAGAAATTACAACTATAAAACACTTTTCTAGCAGAAAATGGCTTCTGAAAGCATAAAAATGGTCAATAGTTCATAGATTTTAGCTCTGACATACTTCAATGAATGTGTAGAGTGAGCAAAAACAATAAAACAGTAAACACTTTTAAAAAAGATTTAAATATAAAATAAAACAGTGGAATATCTGAAAAAGTCATTTTTAGGAGAAGGAGGATAGATACAATTGTTTATTTCATTAGTTTATTTTCACCTCGGGTATCCTTTAAAAGATACCTTAGCCCATGTAAGAATGTAAAAATGGGAGAAGCAGGCATGTGTATGAGGATCTCCTCTCCCGTTCTCCTACGTCCCCCTCCGTTACTGTGTAATGATCCCCTGAAGCTACTTCCGGGCAGCAATGATCGTAATCAGCTAATTACAATTACACATACATTTTCGCAACTATGCCTATACATAATTACAAATTGTTAATTCAATTGATTTTGTATAATCACTCGTAATTTCGCCTGGATTTTTGCGTAATTTCGTGCCGACTTTGGCAGTGAATAGCAAAGACCCCATACATTCTATTGTCACCAAAATTGCTACCTTGTCGTTTTTGAGAAAATTGTTTTTAAATATTCAAAGAAAATTTTTAAACTCAGAAAAATGACAGTTTAAAAAATATTTTTCTTTGCATTTTTAAAATTCATTTTCTCAAAAACGACAAGCTCTTTTTGAAAAAAATATATTTTTTAACTTGTACCCACTATTCTCCTTAACATATTTTGGTAGCAATAGCATGTATGGGGCTTTGCTATTAACTGCTAAAGTCGGCACCCAATTATGCAAAAAATTAAGCAAAATTATGAATGATTACAATTACATATACAATTTTCCTCTAAATTTCGCAGTACGATTATGATGCGTAATTGCAAATTCTGCTCATCACTACTTCCGGGTCGGGAGAGTTTGTAAGCATTGCGCAGGCGCTGCCTAGGGACGTGCGTCCTTGTGCAGAGTGCTACTAGTTGCAGGGCTGCCGTGCTTTTTATAAATGAAACATTTAAGCCTTTTAGACGTGCCGCCGCCCATTAGCCCGGAGATCAAGGAATGGGAACCCAGATCTAAGTCCCCGTTAGAAAGCCGCAATCTTTCTAAAGAAAAAAAAAGTTTCACGTCCTCCCTTCACTTCTTGTAAGCATGATCGTTCGCTTACAGGACAGGGAAAAAAAATGACTGAGGCCATCTTGTGGCCAAATAGTAAAACTACATCTACCTACATTTGTTTTTTAATACACACAATAAATTACATTTAAAATTAACGGTTTACCTCACACACACCAAAAATACCCAAATAAAATTTGTAATTATAAGAAAAAGACAATTAAAAAACAAAACATAAATAGTTACCTAAGGGTCTGAATTTTTTTTAATATGCATGTCAAGAGGGTATATTACTATTATTTTTTAAATTATAACTGAAAAAATGCACCTTTATTTCCAAATAAAATATTGGTGCCATACATTGTGATAGGGACATAATTTAAATGGTTTAATAACCGGGACAAATGGGCAAATAAAATATGTGGGTTTTAATCATGGTAGCATGTATTATTTTAAAGCTATAATGGCCGAAAACTGAGAAATAATGCATTTTTAAAAACATTTTCTCAATATTCCTGTTAAAATGCATTTAGAAAGAATAATTCTGAGCAAAATGTACCACCCAAAGAAAGCCTAATTGGTGGCGGAAAAAACAAGATATAGAACAATTCATTGTGATAAGTAGTGATAAAGTTATTGGAAAATGAATGGGAGGGGAAAATTGCTTGGATGCATAAGGATAAAAAACGACTGAAGGCTGAAGTGGTTAAACATACCATGTCTTGACCTAAAGATTCTGATAGCAGGCATGCCACTAGTAAGCAACTGATACAAGCTGGCTTATGATGTAAGTAACAGGTCCACTTTAATAAGCCCTTACTAGCTCGATTTCCCTCTCTTACAATCTTTCATTCATGCTTTCAGTGACAGATAATGGAAAATGATAATGTGCTATTTCTCATTTATTACCGTCCATTAGGTGCAGTGAACTTACACCGTATTAGTGACATTAGCACATGTTCCTGCCTGTATGACTCATATGACAGTAATTACCGTGAGGTTGATGATATGGCTTCGGTTCATTCTCAGCAGGAATTGGGGAAGCAGCAATTGAAGAAGTCAAGTTAAATCCCCTGTAGCGGTGTACATGAGGAGCTGTCAGGTTTAATATAAGCAGGACTAATTGTAGGAGCTGTCAGCAGACCCTACAAGAAGTGAATCAGAGTCTGCTACATCACATCTTCCAACAGGTGCACATGAAGCTAATGGAGAGGACCTCCTGTGTCAGAAAACACGGACTGGATTGTGCATATTGTTTAAAGTGAACCTAAAGGCAAGTAAAAAAAATGAGATTAACTCACCTGGGGGTTCCCTCAGCCCCCTGCAGCCGATCGGTGCCCTCGTAGCCCCGCTCCGATGGTCCAGGACCCGCCGGCGAACACTTCCGGATTGGCCATTAACGGCCGACAGGCATGGGAACGCGAGTGATTGTTCGCGTTCCCAGCCTGTATATCGCCCCCTATGCTGCTATTGCGGCCTCCTGTGACGGCCAAACCGGAAGTGTTCGCCGGCGGGTCCTGGACAATCGGAGCGGGGCTGCGAGGGCACCGATCGGTTGCAGGGGGCTGAGGGAAGCCCCAGGTGAGTTAATCTAATTTTTTTTACTTGCCTTTAGGTTCACTTTAAAGCTCACCTGTCATGAAATAAAACAATGTGGTTGCCACGGTGAGATCCCTGGCAAAAGCATTGCAATTTGGCCAGGAGTTTCCTTTTGGTCATTACACTGTACACTGTACTGACCCATAGGGCTGTGTGGAGTCGAGGAGTCTAAGCAATTTTTGGGTACCTGGAATCGGAGTGGTTTCATAAACTGAGGAGCCGGATGATTTTTGTACCAACTCCACAGCCATGGTAAGTATTAGACTAAGGCGTTGGAGTCAGAATCGGAGCATTTTTGGGTACCTGGAGCCGGATGAGTTTTGTGTTTCAAAAATGTTATTGAGATTTTTACATTTTTGGATTTTGAGGAAATATGATGATACATCAGATAAAGCTGAGAAAGAAAATCAGTGTTACATTAAACAATCAACACAAGGCGCAAAGTAGTGACACGATAACAGTGAAAACTATGAAAAATTGTAAACAATTGGAGTAGAGGTTGCTTAAGGAAGCTTGAAGTGTACCCCAGAGGACTATACCCAACTATCTGAGGTATGCTGTGGACCCATGAGGGAGGGAGTCCTGGTGTGGAGCCAGGGTAGACTGAGACCTCTGGTCCCCGTCGTCCAGCGATAGACAAGCCACCGGGGAGAGAGGTCGCAAATGTTGGCTAAGCAGGTAAGGGTCCACAGCCCAGGTGACCCAACAGTAAACCTAGGCAACAAATTTACTGATTTTTCCAGAGGTGTATGTACAGTTGCAATATCAATGGATAAGAATACATTTAATTTAACTGAAAAAAGCGAAATATTTCTATTGACAATAGTTTTTGTGGAAAACCTTGATGTCGCTTAAAGTGGTCTAACAACCAGCATTTCAACTTTGCTTTAAAAGATTGCTTACAGCTTAGAAACTATAATGCCTGATTTTTTTTTTTTAGCAGAAATTCACTGAATGGGTTAAACATGACATTTTAGTGTTGCATTTAGCTAGAAATCCGCTTCCGTGCTGAGGTTTAGATACAAATGTATCTATTTACAATGTAAATAAACAAACACCTCTCTGAGAGAGCACAGAAGGCTTCCCAGACAGGCTTTTCAGAGGTCTATTTGCATTCCAAACAAAGATACATTTGTATCTAAAACATCAGCACTGATTCTAACTAAATGCAACACTAAAATGTCATGTTTAACCCATTCAGTGAATTTCTGCTTAAAAAAAAAATCTGGCATAATAGTTTCTAAGCTGTAAGCAATCTTTTAAAGCAAAGTTGAAATGCTGGGTGTTAGACAGCTTTAAAGTGGCTTCATGGCAAAACTGTCTGTTGATCTCTTCATTGTCATATACTGTAGCTCATCATTCCCAGATACCTTAGGAACAGGGCCGTAACTACAGGGGAGCAGTCCATGTGACCACAGGGGGGCCCAGAGCTGTAAGGGGACCCCAACTAGCAGTACACTCCCTCTGATAAAGGGGTCCATCTTTCAGATCAGGGGTCCATCTTTCAGATCAGGTGTCTCGTGGCTACACTTATGAGTGTAAAGATGATGTTGGCCACTCAAGTTTTATGACTTCTGCAAAATAGGCGCCCAGGCTGTGAGCGTCACCAGGGGTAGGCAAGGGAAGGGGTGTAAACAATGGGGGTCCCCATTAAAGTTTTGCTGGGGGGCCCATGATTTGTAGTTACATCCCCTGTCTTCGACTTCACAGAGATGAGGATGCCGCAGTGTCCTTTGCCAAGATGCCCCACAGTCCTACTGTGCAGGTACCTAGTAATATGTAACAGTTTAGGGTGGCTTTGATTAATAAGGTCGTTACCCAGACAAGGGACTGGAAGGGTCAGAATGGATGGACATCACTGGATGAAGACACTCATTGTAGACTTCACTGCTCTTCTAGAAGACCTGAAAACAAAATGCAGGGCAGTGGCAACCAGAAGGAACCTTTTGCTCACAGACAAGCTCTGTATTTTTAGGATACAATGGAGAAGGGTTAGAACGTCTGTGATGATCTGTCTATGACAAGATTTCCTGTCATTTCTTATGCCTCAGAGAATGAGAGGAAGTTAGTATAATTTTCGTAAAAATGAAGGGGAAATCCCACCGCTGACAGGTGTTACTGCTGCAAGTATTTCACTGGAAGTGTTAGCCCCGCCTCCAGTTTTAGTGACACCTGTAACTTTTTGGAACTTGCTTTACCTTCAGCTCTGCTGCTAACTGTTGCTGGGCAGTTGATGAAGGGAATTCACCCCAATGAGGACGAAGACGATAATAAAGAACTGAGCTCAACTTACCCACTCCTATGCACTTCTCTAGGCGCGAGTTGCCCCCACTTTCTGGAACTCCCTTTCACCGTTCATCAGGCTTGCCCCCTCCTTCAACACTATCAAACAAGTCCTCAAAACACACTTCTTCAACATGGCCTACACCCCACAACCATGCTCTGACACTCTCTGCCTAGCAACTATTCCACCCCCTTTCCTTAGATGGTAAACCTTTGACAGAGTCCCACATTTATCCTACTTGATCATGCACCCTCATCATCATGCACCCTTCCCACAAACTGACAGTCTCTAAGATCATCTCCCAAATCGCATGATTTTGTATCTTGTACCTTATTTTTATGTATGATCTTTTGCTGTCTGTCACCCCTTTTTATCATTGTCTCTAACCCTATTTATTATCCATCAATGCGTAATATGTTGGCGCTTTATAAATGCAATACCAGTAAATTATAATAATTCAAATAAAAAAGAATGATGGGCTTACATTTAAGATGCTTGTAAAACTCTGTCCAATATAAGAATAGCTTTAAAGGACAAATGAAGAAAGAGGGCTATGGAGGCTGACATATTTATTTCCTTTTAACCACTTAACCTTTTTCCGACCGCGTCACGCCGTTGAGCATGGCCGCGGCGGCAGCCCCGGGACCGCCTAACGTCAATTGGCGTAAAGTCCTGGGGCTCTGTTTTGCGTGCGCATCTCCTGCTTGGGGGGCGGAGCTCCGCCCCGCCTTCAGTCTCCGAGCGGCTATTGCCGCTCGGGAGACTGTTAGACTGCAATCTCGCCATCTATTCACATGGTGCAGCGCTGCGATCAGTAGCAGCACTGCACTGGGGACAGCCGAGTGACACGGCTGTCCCCCTGGTGGACAAGAGAGCGATCGGCTCTCATAGGCAGAAGCCTATGACAGCCGATCGCCATAATTGGCTGGCTGTAGGGAGGGAAGGGATTTAAAGAAACAGGGTTTTTTTTTTTTTTTTTAAAAAGACAACAATAACATTTATATAAAAAAAAAATAAACATGGGGGAGCAATCAGATCCCACCAACAGAGAGTTCTGTTGGTGGGGAGAAAAGGGGGGGGGGAAATCACTTGTGTGCTGTGTTGTGCGGCCCTGCAGCTTGGCCTTAAAGCTGCAGTGGCTAATTTTACTGAAAATCGCCTGGTCACTAGGGGGGTTTAGCCTTGCAGTCCTCAAGAGGTTAAGTACCAGCGATCCCTGCCCCCTTAACCTCCCTGGCGGTTAATTGTTTTTGCCAAATAGGCAAAAATCCTTTTTTTTTTTGTTTTTTGTTTTTTTGTTTCATGTAAAGCTACCAGAGTGGTAGCTACATGAAACACCACTAGAGGGCACATGTGTCCCTCTAGTGCGATCGTCGCCGGCATCAATAGCAAACAGGGGAACGCGTATATAACGCGCTCCCCTGTTTGGCTTCTCCTGTCGCCATGGCGACGATCGGAATGACGTCATGGACGTCAGCCGACGTCCTGAGGTTAGAAGCCTCTGATTCAGCCCATAGCGCTGCCCGGAACTCATTGGTCCGGGCAGCGCAGGGCTCTGGCGGGGGGGGGGGCCTCTTGCGCCGCTGCGTGCGGGCGATCGAGCTGTACGCGCGGCTAGTAAAGTGCTAGCTGCGCGTACAGCATTTTAAATGGAGAAAATCGCCCCACCAGGGGCTGAGATATCTTCCTGCGCGGCATAGCCCGAGCTCAGCTCGGGCTTACCGCCAGGAAGGTTAAGGAGCAGAGACCTCTGGTACAATAACGATGGAATACCAATGAATTGCTGCACATACCCACCGCAACCGTCGTCCATGCCGCACGCCGGGATCCTCAGGACACCCACTCTGCTGTCGCTATAACGGCAGAGTCATGTGAGCCGGTCAGGAGCCGCTTTCATTGGCTCCTGACCGTGTCTATCAATGTAAGCCTACGGGAGTTGCTTACATTGAAAGGCATGGCCAGTAGCCAGTAGCCAGTAGCCAATGAAATCGGCTCCTGACTGGCTCACATGACTCTGCCGTTATAGAGACTGACAGGGTGAGTGAGCTGCGACGGGAGACGGCGGGGAAACAGCGGCTAGATTGGCAGGAGCGACAGTAATGGCGGATGCAGGCTACGACGGTGAATTGAAATCTACTACTGGCAGCCAGATCAGCATCAAAACAGGGCATAGATTTCAATTAGTATGGTCCTTAAGTAGTTAAACAATACCAGTTGCCTGGCAAGCCTGCTGATCTATTTGGCTGCAGCAGTGTCTGAATCACACCAGAAAATAGCGTGCAGCTAATCCAGTCAGATCTGCGAATAATGTCAGAAACACCTGATCTGCTGCATGCTTGTTCAGGGTCTATGGCTGAAAGTATTAGAGGCAGAGGATTAGCTGAACTGCCAGGCAACTGGTATTGCTTGAAAGGAAATACAAATGGCAGCCTCCACAGCCTTTTCTCTACAGTTGTCCTTTAAACCTGTATTTATGCCGGAGGGTATAGAGAAGATCAAAGAAGTCAGAGTAACATTGTGAAGGTGATGTAATCTGTCACCTTTCCGCCACGTGTCGGCGCTGTGATAATGGGGTGGCTGTAATGTGTGGCACAGGTCCTGCCACGCCTCGCCAGACACCGCTTATCACCTCTCTTGCTTTACACAGGGACGTTAATATTTAACATTTATTATTTTATAGTTCCCTGCGCTGTTATCAGTAACTGTGTTCCCTATAAATATATGACGTGACTCAGTGTGCGAGCGTGCAGGAGACGGTCAGCGGTCACTAATGTCACTTGTCCTGATTGACACTATGACAGCGTCATCACGCTACAGATACATAAAAACGATACTGGTTCTCAGCTCCAGACAATCTCCTTTTATGTTTCAGCCAATTTTAATTGAAGAAGTCTCTTATAGATACATAAGGCAGAAAAAAGAAGAGTCCTACTCACCTGGGGCTTCTTCCTATACGTAATTAAGATTTGTAACTTTAATTGATTTCGTATAGTCATTCGTAATTTCACGTAAAAGTTTGCGTACTTTTCGCGTAATTTCGTGCCGACTTTGGCAGTGAATAGCAAATATCCCATACATGCTATTGACACCACAATTGCTACATATGTTAAGGAGAATAGGTACAAGTAAAAAAAAAATTTTTTTCCAAAAATACCGTGTAGTTTTTTAGAAAATCGATTTTAAAAATACAAAGAAAAAATTGATTTTCTCAAACTACAAGGTCTTGTTGAAAAATTCTTTTTTCGACTTGTACCCACTATTCTCCTTAACCAGTTCGGCCTATCTGGACGAGCTTCCTCATCCAGATAGGCACTGCTGCTGCCGCCGGCTGGTGCGCGCGATCGGGCGTGCCCCCACTGCCTGCCGCTAGCCCCCCGATCAGTGATGGGGAATATAATTCCCATTCACCGATCTAACTTCCCCGCAGAAATACCGACGCTTTCTCTCCAGAGAGCGCGGTATTTCTGCCCCCAGGAAACTTCTCCCCAGCATTTTAGTTCCTGGATGCGAGATCGTTCGCATCCAGGACTTTTTTCACTTGTGGCCAAATAGTAAACTGCACCCACATACATTTTTAATTAAAAAAAAATATTATTTTACATTTAAAATTAGCAGTTTCCCTCCCACACCAAAAATTACCCACATACACTTTTTTTTATTAAAAAAATAAAATAAAAAATACAATAAAAAAAAACAAAAACAACATAAATAGTTACCCAAGGGTCTGAAATTTTTAAATATGCATGTCAAGAGAATATGTTATTATATTATTTAAAATTATAAGCTTTTAAATAGTGATGGACGCAAATTGAAAAAATGCACCTTTATTTCTAAATGAAATATCGGCACCATAAATTGTGATAGGGACATCGTTTAAACGGTGTAATAACCGGGACTGGGCAAATAAAATACATGAGTTTTAATTACGGTAGCGTATATTAATTTCAAACTATAATGGCCAAAAACTGAGAAATAATGAATTTTTTTCATTTCTTTCTTAATCTTCCTGTTAAAATAGATTTAGAAAAAAATAATTCTTAGCAAAATGTACCACCCAAAGAAAGCCTAATTAGTGGCGGAAAAAACAAGATATAGATCAATTCATTGTGATAAGTAGTAATAAAGTTATAGACGAATGAATGGGAGGTGAACGTTGCTCGGGTGCATGAGATTTTCGGACTGCGGTGCTGAACCGGTTAACATTTGTAGCAATTCTGGTAGCAATAGCATATATGGGAGCTTTGCTATTAACTGCCAAAGTCGGCAGAAAATTACACGAAATAAGCGAAATTATGAAATATTACTATTACACACTACATTAATTACGTTTCTCTCTGAAATTTCGTATTACTATTATGCTTAATTGCGGATTTCGATGCGAAATTTCGGCTCACCACTGAACGCAACCCATTGCTGGGTCGGGATCTTCTGCGCATGCACTGGTGCGCCGCGCCCCTCTCGTGATCTCGTTCTTGTGGGTGGGGTGCTCAGCACTTGTGCAGTTCTAAAAGACTTGAACGAGCACAGAACACTCACAGCCATGCAAGTGCGATCACAAGAGGCATGCGACTCGCTTGTGCAGAAGATACGGATCCGGCCGTGGGTCACAATCTTACAGAGGGCGAAGCAGCGCCCTGGAGAAGAGTGGAAGTGTGGCATGGGCACAGATATATTTCTAGTGGCTGGGAGAAGCCCCAGGTGAGTAAAACCTTTTTTTCTGCCTCATGTATCCTTAAAGAGGAACTTCAGCCTAAACAAACATACTGTCATTAAGTTACATTAGTTATCTTAATTAAAATAGATAGGTAATATAAGCTCTTACCCACCCTGTTTTAAAAGAACAGGCAGATGTTTGTGATTTTATGGGGGCAGCCATCTTTTTGGTTGAAAGGAGGTGACAAGGAGCATGAGACACAGTTCCAACTGTCCTGTGTCCTGATCACTCCTCCCAGCTGCTAGGCAACATGAACAACCTCAAAAATCCCATTATGCTTTGCACAGCATCGGGGGAAAATGCCCAGGCAGATTTATTTGATGGGGCGGAGCTTAGCTTCTGTGCAGCTACAAATGAGGCTTGTGTAAGAAAAGCAAAGTTCTGATGCTGCGAAACTGTTAAAGAAATACCAAGCCTTTTCAGTGCTGCTGAGTAGATTTTTAGTCTGGAGGTTCACTTAAGCATTTCAGAGGCTTTAAAAAGACAATAGTTTTAAAAAGCAATTTAAAAAGAGGAAGTAGATATGAACTTACCTCCTCCCGGGGAAAACACTCAAGAGTGAGGTAAATTATTATAGCTTTAATATTCCCCAAAAAATAAACTCTCATAAAATGCAACTTGTTTCTCAGGACTACATTCCTGCTTCATTAGGCTTGAGTTGAGGGCCAGGACAGCTTGGGGGAAGAAAGAGTTCCTGTGCCTAGAGGTCCTGGTGGCAACAGCCCTGAAGCTATATAGTAGTTTGAGGTATCGGTTGCCAGGGTGGGAGGGATCATTATCGATCCAAATGGCGCAATATTGTGAATATAATTGTTCCCATCTATTTCCCTCCTGTGGTTAATTAAAATACTACATTCTATTGCAGGGGTCCCCAAACTTTTTCGATCAAGGGCCGGGTCAACATACTTCAGACTGCTGGGGGGCCGGAACATACATAAAATGATGCTGAAAAACATTACAGTACATTAAATCTAGGTATTGATTCCCCCCAATCATTCCCGGAGGAGAACTCCCAGCAGCAGCCATTCAGTCATGCGGCTCCTGAAGAACGTCTTTGTGCACCAGACAGTGAAGTATACCCAGGTGACATATTGCCACCCAATTGGACAGCAGTGTCAGCTGATGCAGAATTGGATAGGAAGCCAGCGAATGACTGCTCACTGGCTTCTACAGTATATGGATGGGTGGTGCCAGTACTGCTATTCTATAAGTTTAAGGCCTCGTTTAGCTCATTTAGTGCAGATGCCTGTGCAACCGAACGCAACGCGTACGTTCGCACGCCATCTGCGCTACAGATCCCATTCACCACAGTGAATGGGATCTGCGCTGTGATTCCCGAAAATGCATGCAGCAGTGCGATAGCGCATCGCATTGCTGCGCAGCGCATATGATGAGAACGGTAGAAGGGCTGTCTATGCTCTTCTACCATTCTTGCGTGTCGCACATTATATGTGCTGCCGAAATGCGCAAAGCAGCGCGTATAGTCTGAACGAGGCTTTATATTTTGAGTTTGGGGGCCAGTGAAAAAGCCTCGGGGGCAGTATGCGACCCGCGGGCCGTAGTTTGAGGACCACTGCTCTATTGGCTCTCCGTCTCTTCCCACACTACCCTTTCTTTTCTTCTTTTTGAGATTTTACACTATAAGGGAAATCTCACTTGTTAAAAAGACAGAAAGGAAAAATAATAGTCCATAAAATAACCCCTGATGTGGCCTGCAAGTGCTTACATAATATACTACAGTGGGGTGGCACAGTGTGTGCAGTGGATACTGAATATCACTCTGGTCTTGCAGTGCCGGGTACCTGGTTTAAATCTTGGCCAGGACACTATCTGCAAGGTATTTATATGTTCTCCTCAGTTTCCTCGAAGGACTCTGGTTTACTTTGGTAAGCAGAGGTGGATTTCTAGAAAGGCCACGAAGGCGCGTACGTTAAAAAAGGGCGTCAGGAAAAAAGGGCGCGGGGTTTAAACGATAAGCACTAATAGTGTTTATAAAAATATTGTGCTGTATTTCGTTTAAAAATAATGTTTTACAAATTTATAAATCATTAAATAATGAGTATGAAATCGGCAATTGTGTAAACGTTAATCTTCCCTGTTTCAAAAGTGAAACTTATAATTACGTTTCGTAAAAAAACTATGATATATGTTTAATCGTTGTAATTGTATATTATTGTGAATAACCTTAATTTATTGTTTCTTCTTATAATAAAATCTGAAAATATTGTTTATAACGATGATATAAATATAACTAAGTTCGTAATAAGTGTGGTAAAACATTAGTAAGTATGACTAAAATTTTACTAAAACTATACCTAACCCTACTCTCACACAGAGCCCTCCCTGTACCTATCCCTAACCCCTACACCCCCCTGGTGGTGCCTAACCCCTAGACCCCCCTGGTGGTGCCTAACCCTAAGACCCCCCTGGTGGTGCCTAACCCTAAGACCCCCCTGGTGGTGCCTAACCCTAACCACCCCCCTGGTGGTGCCTAACCCTAACCACCCCACCCTGGTGGTGCCTAACCCTAACCACCCCCGTGGTGGTGCCTAACCTTAACCACCCCCGTGGTGGTGCCTAACCCTACTGTAACTATAGGTAACCTTACTCTCACACAGAACCCTCTCTGTACATATCCCTAACCCCTAGACCCCCCTGGTGGTGCCTAAACCTAAAATCCCCCTGGTGGTGCCTAACCCTAAGACCCCCCCTTTGTGATCGCTTTATTGTGTGGAGAATAATGTTTTACAAACAGTAAGGGATAAAATTGTAATATGTTAACGACAATGATCGTGGGGAAATGTGGAAAACATAAATTAGCAAAAATGTAATGATAAAACGTTATTTTACGCGGGCGTCCTTTTTTCCCGGTGGGCGCCCGTCAAACGATAATTAATATGGCAGTCTATGGCGGCGCCCTTTTTTTCCACTTGCCTCATGCGCCTGAATTTACTGTTTCCCACAAAGGCACGGGCCTTGGGCTGCTGTAGCCCAAGAGGGAACCTAGGCATGAAATAGTGGTTGTGAAAGAGGAGGCAGAAAATGGTGAAAAACCAATGAAAAACAGAAACGAATGCTTATGTACATAAAAGAGCAGGTTTGCTGAACATGGATGACACACATGGAAGAGGGGGCTGCACATGGAATGGGAGGGGCACTGCTGCACAGGAAATGGGAGTCTCAACATACTTGCCCTAGGGACACAAAAAGTATAAATCCGGCCTGGCTGGTAACTTAACTGGTTCCTTCCAAAACTGGACTTACACCATAGCTCCCAACTGTCCCTCTTTCAGGACTTTGTCCCTCTTTCTATATAAATATATATATTTCTATACTAAATATGTGTTTGATTAATTCTAAACTTTATTACCATCCTTTAAATTGATATATTACTAATTTTAAAATGTTAATATAAAGGAAAATGAAGCAGAATAGAAAGGACTAGTGTGGTTTGAATTATAAAAAAACATATTTTTCTTATGAAATCTTTATGGTATGCGTGACTGGGGGCGTGGTGGGGCGTGACCCGGGGTGTGGCATGGGCGTGGCTTTAGTGTCCCTTTTTTGTCATCTCAAAAAGTTGGGAGGTATGCTTACACTATGATAGGTTGACTCTGACTATGGTACTGATTAGATTATGAGCTCCTCTAAGGGGCAGTGCCAGTTAGTGACATGACTATGGACTGTAAAGCATTACAGAAGACGTAAACACATAAATACACAGTAATACTACCGTAATACCACAAAGGGTGCAGTCATATTTGCTTTCCTACATGGTCTTTGACTAGCATACTTCCTCCTGGAAGTATAATGTACCATGTAAGCTCCTGCACTTGAGTTTGCATTCAGCGGTTACATGCTACAGGTGACATGAAAGAGCAATTAACATATGCAGATTTTGAATGAAAAAGACAATATAAAAGACAAACTGACAAAGGCTGCTGAATAGAGAGATTAAAAAGATCTGAATTTTTGTGGCTGGATACATCAGTCTTCTGAAATATCATAAATGTATTTAAGGATTCATAAGCATTCCAGTGTTGCCAATCTCAGTAGGTTTCACATTTGTAATATATTTTGCTTTAGGCTTTTCTGGGTACCTGTGAGCATAACTGTAAATTATGCATCAGTGGGTTTATAAATTAGAGATCACACTATTTCAAGAACCACACTTCTAACCCCTCCAAAATGTTAGAATGTCGTATCCTATAAAGCAACATTGAGATTCTATACATTAGCATTAGGGATGGTCACTGCATTCCCGCGATGCCGGACGGAATTTGGTGATTCCGGTTCCGAAGCAACGGAACGGAATTGCTATAGCCCTATTTCGGAATTTCCGTGGAACAAATCAAATTTCCGCGGAATTTTACCGATTTCTACCTAATAAGTATTTCTACTCATTAGACTTCCTCACTCACTCCCTCCCTTCCTTCCTCACTCACTCCTCGTCTTCCAGGGAATTGTAGAATTTCAAAAGCCAGCTCACATACCTTGGCCAGGAATTGAACCCAGGCCTAGTGCTCGGTAGGTAGCTCTCTTCACCACTATACCACCACCAACACTACATGCTGAAGCCAGCCTAGCATGTACCATTGTGATATATCCAAGAGAAAAATGAGCTTGCTTAGAGATTTGTAGGATGCCGAAAGCCAACTCACATACATTGGCCAGGCCCAGGAATTGAACCCAGGCTTACTGCTCTGTAGGCTGCTATCCTAATCATTATACCACCAACACAACACATTACAATGCTACATGCTGAAGCCAGCCTAGCATGTACCATTATGATATATTCAAGAGAAAAATGAGCTTGCTTAGAGATTTGTAGGATTTCAAAAGCCAACTCACATACATTGGCCAGGCCCAGGAATTGAACCCAGGGCTACCGCTCTGTAGGCTGCTATCCTAACCATTATACCACCAACACAACACATTACAATGCTACATGCTGAAGCCAGCCTAGCATGTACCATTATGATATATCCAAGAGAAAAATGAGCTTGCTTAGAGATTTGTAGGATTTCAAAAGCCAACTCACATACATTGGCCAGGTCTCTCTCTCTCTCTCTCTCTCTCTCTCTCTGCCATTGAACTGGCATCAAGTCCTAGAGGAGGAGAGAGTAAGGGAGGGAGAAAAAAGACTAAGGGAACAGTCAATAGGGTCTATGAGCTACCATATAGCATAAACAAGGTTCTATTTGCAATTATTTTCATATTCCGCCGGAACCGGAATTCCGCGGAATTTCGTAAAAATCAGGCGAAATTTTCATAGCGACGGAATTCAGCTCTGGCGGAATCCGCAAATTCCGGCAGAATGGAATTTGCTACTTCCGATCATCCCTAATTAGCATGCCTTTAAAAAAAAAGAAAACTTTGGACAAGGTGTAAATGCAGTTTTGAAATCTACTTTGCGACTTCTAAACAACTTA